>NC_064767.1:20056536-20316445 GCF_011397635.1 Epinephelus fuscoguttatus
TTATTGTTTACAAGACATGCAAGTCTTAACATGGTCGCAGTGAGTCCTGTGGTTATATAGCTCAGCTAAGTTAAAACATGCTGCTCTGCCCCTTACGGAAAGATTATAATGACTACTTTCAACCACACTGTTAGAATAGTGTACTTGTAGTATCAGTTCACTGCAACTGCACTTTCACAGATTGCAATATCACATCTGTCTTCTATAAAGGTAACCCTCTGAGGTATGGTGAGGACTTCCTTTGGGTCATGCCCTGCACTACAAAGCATAACAGGTATTTGGAAGGAAGGGGGTTCTGTTAGGACCACCCACGCTCATTTGGGGAGGCTGTTTACACTCATATGCCCTCCTACGCAGAGGCAGGAGTGTGTTTGAATGATCAGTAATTACTCATGGGGTAGGGTGAGGGTCATGTATTAGTTCAATCCACTTTAGCACACAATATGAAATATGCAAATGTCACAATTCCTCTGTTGGATGCTTGTCATATACATACTTGTCTTTGCCGATTGTCTCATAGTCTTTGACAACCACGTTGATGAATGAAGATGCATCCAAGGGAGAGCCTTTCAGATCAAATTCGAGCACCTGTAATCACAGGGAAGAGACCTTTATAATTAGTTAAAACAACATGTAGTTTTAACTGAGGTAACAGCAGCTCTCAGGTGACTTATCATGTCTCAGTCAACAGTGTAACTCTCACACATTACAGTTAACTCTAATTCTGCACTTACTTCATTCCATACAGGATTCAGTTCATTGTCAATTGCTTTGGTTTTCTTCTTTTCACCTGGAAACACAGTGGACAATACCTTATTTATTTGCAAAAACTCATTATGCCCAAGACAACATAGTGGACACAAATGCATCTTCCAAAAAAATAAATGATTGAATCTTTTTTACAATCTGCTGGAAACAGAGGAACACAGGATGCACCAAGTCATCTATTTTTGTAAATATAAACATCAAGCCTCATGGGCAAAAAATGTTACTGTTGTCTTTGGACAGAGGGCTATTCTGACCTTATAAGGATGTAGGCTACTCCTCATTTTGATAACGAATCACCACCAAAATACTTAAATCAAACTCTAGGAATAGATGCATACTTTATACTGCGACCGAATTTAACTGCAAAAGTGATGTCCACAACCTTTAGGGTGACAGGAAATAGTTTAAAAGAAAGTGAAACACTGTGTGCATAACCAGTGTTGCTGAGGTAAGTTAACGGAGCATTCACAGTTCCCCAGAAAAATAAGTCAAAGCAATAGTCTCACCTCTGAAGACAACCCCAGCAATTGGATCTGGGTTTCCAAGTTTCTTTTTGGGGATCCCACTGGCGGATTCAACAATGACCCGCAGCATTTTTTTATAAAGTCCAAATTTAATCAAAGAAAAGAGTCATATTCCGCTGAGAGAGAGGGAGTCCTCACAGAGGGAACTGAAACGCACAGATGTGCACAAGAGAGGAGTGGATACCGGGGAGGGCAGCCTCACTCGTGAGTCAGAGGCATTACACACGCAGGGCCAGCCAGCCTGGGTGACGAAGGTTAATGGGCGAGAAAAACATAAGTGAGCTGGGACGTACATCCTGTTGTTCCCCATATCTGTTCAAAAGGCTTCATAATTAAAACTCAGTATTGCTTGGCATGTGCAGAGAATGAGTTAATGCGTTCACCATCCAGGGGAACCAACGGAGACGGTCCGGTCTTCTTGTCTTGTGCTGCAGTGCCCCCCAGTGGCGCTGTAAGTAATGCATCCGTCCTATGCATTCAGAGATGATTAAGTAATTGTAAAACATGCTAAGTTAGCTTCTTGCAGTTTTGTTTTCAATTAAGCAATATAGCTCCATACTTTGATAAGATATAAACACAACCAAAACACACATGTAATTAAATAACAAAATAACGCCGTTTCAGAGACAATATTAATATTATTTCCAATTTCTTACCAAAGAACTGCTCAGGCTGCAAGGAAGTTTTAAGCTAGCTAAACTAACGTTAGCTATGCAGATTGATTGAGATTGAAACAGAGATGTTGGATGAAGTCAATATCTCTGATTGAAATGAAGAAACGTGTTGCCGCACCCCCTGGATAAAAAGCTATTTTACATTATTAGTTGTTTTTTACTTTAAAAGTATAAGTTCATTTTGCTGGTGATGTTATGCATTTTCACTAAAGTATAATTGATTAAAAGTAATAAAAAAAATAAAAAAAAAAAAAAAAAGTTTTACGCTAATGTTCTGGATGGCGGACTTCTGGCGGCGGTACTGAAGCAGGGGCACGTTCAAGCTCAAAACGGTGTGCAACGTTTTGTTACGGTTTCCGGATTGAACGACGTGTGACCTTGCAACGGGCTTTGAGGTACATTTTCTCTGGTTTGATGGGCGTGTTAAATGAATTACCCAATCAGCAGCTGCGTGTATATAAATAAATGTCTACTAGATCATTATGTATTGAACTTAAATCTTATGTTTGTCCGCCTTCTTCATACAACAGTATTGAACGCACTGATGTTTTCGAATTAATAAACGTTTTGCGACGTTTTGAACGCAACCCTGCGTTAACGTTCGTTGTCTTTTCTCCCTTGCAAGGTAACTTTAATGCAAAATAAATATGTGTACGATACTTAAATAATTGGATTATTATTTTTATAACGTGGAAGAACATATTTCACTACAGTAGCAGTAACTTAGTAACTTTATACTAATATTTTGTTAGCATTTTATGCTAGCAGTAACTATCATTTTATGCTAGCTTAGCGTAACTGTTTTTGTTCCAGCTAACAGGATAGTTACATAGATAGCCAAACCATAACGTTATGTGGTGTTAACTTCTCTTTGTCGATGGTACTGGCTAACAAAACCGATTGCTCCTGATGTTATGGCTAATAAAACCGATTGCCCCCGATTGTGAAAATAAGGTTAGCTGCTGAATGAAAAATGTAAGCTAACCTAGCTAGCTACATATCAATCGTATGCTGTTGCCAAAACACCTCTAGATCAACTTAGTAGATGTAGGTTTTGATTAGATTCAGAATATCACATGATCTTCATCTTCAGATATTAAAAAATTATAAACCATAGTTTTGAATCAGCACCTTAATGACAAGGTCGAGAGGTAAGAATTATTACAATTTTTTTGCTTTAACCTGCATTAGATTGTAAATCTAATTGGTAAATGTGTTTTTTTATGAATGTATATATTCTGAATTGCTCTGAAAACTATTTTGGATCCAGTTTATTTTCCCATCGCTGCTTTTGCTGATGTCAACAACAGAGGGGAAATGAACCCATTCAGAGTGTTTATTTTTGAAATGACAAACATCTTTAAATGTATTATTTTAGTGTCAGTCCCTTATAATACTTGTTAGCAGGTGACTGAGATGGCCTCCTTTAAATGTAAAGGTTTCCTCAGGAGAAGGTCCAGTTCAGAGCTCGTCCGCTGTCTGAGGAAGCAGAATGCCTTACTGAAGATCCTGGTTCAGTTTTCTCGTCAACACTCAGAAGATAATAAGCTACTTGAGGTAAACTCAGTCACTACTCAGTACTCTGTGTCTGTGGTATTTACCAAGCATAAGTCAACTAGACAAGGTTACCCACACTGTCCTGTTAAATGATGTTGCCAGTGAGAGGTGTGTTTTTTATGCAGGATGTTGATTTACAGTAGCTGAGCATTAAAGAAAGAGCTTATGTCTCATTGTCTTTTGCAGAGATTCCTCACTGTTGGAACAGCTTTACTGGAAAAGTGTCAGCAGCTCATGGCCAACGCCAATAAGACTGATGTGCTGTCAGAGCAGCTAAGTGAGAAAGAAGGAAATGAGATGGACGCAGTGAGTATGAGGAGAGAGAGCACCATGTCCAGTTACTCCAGAGAGATTGAAGAAATGAAGAACGAGTATGTGCGCCTCTCAACTAGGTGTCAGTATTTAGAGAACAACGTTGCACAGAAAAAGGTATAGCATGGCTTAATTTTAATTTAAGTGAGCGTAGTGCTGAGGGAAAGTAAAACAAACTGTATGCCTTTATAAGCAGGAGACCTTCCTTTTGATACTGATACATAACACAGTGTGTGTTAAAGGTTCATTTATTGTTGTAGTCCCTTGAAGCTACACAAGAAAAACAAAAACTTAACATAACAGCGGTGTAGTCCCGTAGTCCTTTTTTTTTGTAATTCTCTTTTTATTGTTTTTTTTTTTTTTTAGTACAAACAGTAAGATCACTCAGGATACAAGATGTACCATACAAGTGAAAAAGCTCAAAACAACAAAAAAGACGAAACTGAAACAGACCCTACCAGTAAAAGTAAATAAAAAAAAATTGCATGAATAAGTAAGTAAATAAAAAAATAAATAAATAAATAAATTAAAAAAGGGAAAGAAGTCATAGGGTAAGCAGTATCATCATCAAAAATCTGCATACAACGTCATTACAAATCCCAGTGCATATCACATTTTCCTTATAAAGCCTCGCTATTCACATCACATCTCATTCACAAGCTGCACAAATCCACATGGTCAGACATAATCTCAAAGAACCAGGCCGTCCCAGGAAGGAAATAAGGCACCAAAAGAGCAAGAGAAAGAGTATTACCTTATTGTCAATCAGTTAATCATTCAATATCATGTTTAAGTAAGGGCCCCATATTTTAAAGAATACCTCCAGTTTGTTGTTCAGTTTAAAAATTAGTTGTTCATAGTTTGCCATTTTAGTCATTGCTCCACACTATTCATTAAAAGGGATGGCATTTTTTTGTTTTCCAGTGCTTAAGCACTATCCTACAGCCAGTGATAAGTGCTAATCTACACAAATGTTATTTTTTATACTAAAATCGTCTGTTGCATTTCATGATATTTAGCACCTCCGATGAAACACCAGTGTTAGATGTTTAACATTAAATACTGATGTTCTGCCCAGCCTTAGGTGCAGAATGTTAGCACATAATAGACCATTTTCACAGCATAGATTTGACTTGTCACATAGGAGAAAAGCACAGGTGTCACTAGTAACATCAACAATGGGTCTGTTTAATCCAAGTGACAGTGTGATAGTGAGCCACTATGCACAATGCCAGGACCCTGAAACCAATACAAAGAAATGGAATTCAGCCATCCTTTACTTTACTACTTGGAGGGCTTTTCCTTCCTGTGACATGTCAAAATGTCTTCTGTCAGAAGGGCCCATGGTTGCGTTGCTGCTGAGAGAAGCCCCTCTTGTCAGTTTCACACCACTAGATGGCAGCAGTTGTTTTTAGGTGTCAGTCTCACATGTAGAGAGGAGGGGTACTGTTCTCCATAAAAACACATTTCCTCATACAGAGCATACCAACAGTGACATTCTGGATATTGTAGAGGTCATAACACTTGAGAATTTGATGCTCTAAGTTCCACTGTGCTAATGTTTTGGGCCTTGTTGTGACAGAATGCAGTGTCTTATTTAAGCAGTTGGGAGAGTTAGGTAAGATCATTCACATATGTGTAAGGCTGTACTGTATTTTCCTGTTATCAAATAGGACTCCACTACAGATGAATGGGCCTCACCCAACACCACAGTTGATCTCCAAAACTGCCTCCGTGATGTAAGTGCAGTTTTGTTGCCACACATCTGGAAAAAGTCTCGTGTGTTTGTATTTTTCAGTTATAGCTAATCCACGTTTCTGAATTTTTTGGTTACTTTTGACTCTTGCCTTTTTGTGCATTTGTTCTCAGTGAGAATGTGTGCCTGTGTACAGTATGCATGTCTTACTGAGTGTTTTTGCTTTGGAGCCATTTCCCTGGCACAACTCTCTTTCTGTCTCTCTCTGTTATGTGCTTCTCATTCTTTTATTGAATCCCCCCGAGGCCTTGGAGAAGAACAAGCAGTGGCTGGAATATGACCAGCAGAGAGAGGCCTATGTAAGGGCAATTCTGGCCAGAATGTTATGGCTGGAGAAGCAGCTGAACGAAGCAAATCAGGCCCGCTCACAGCAGCACAATGAGGACCATTCAGATGGTGAGCCAGAGGGACAGTGGGCAGTGGGCACTCACCACTGGGGCAGCAAGGGGCAACAGACTGTCACAACAAGGTTTTTAAGATATCAAGATTGCTCTGGAGTAGCCCACTATTACAAAAACTGCAGCCTGCGGTACATTGTCAAAATCATGTATTTTATTACTACATGGTGCATGCATAAGGCCGTATCTGACATCCTGGATTGCGCTTTTTAGTAATTTTCTCTCATTCTTAACTTTTTATTTACAACTTGTGCTTCTCTCAATACAGAGAAGGAGCAGATGAGGCAGATGCAGAGGTATTATGAAAGTGTGTTACAGAGGGCCAAAGACCAGCTGGATGTGCTCAGGAAGGAGCTCGACGTGGCCCAGCATAACTTGATAATGACCCAAAGTTGGTATGAATGCTGCTTAAAAAATAATAATATTGGGGCGTCGGTGTCTTCGTGGTAGAGCAGGCGCCCCATGTACAAGGCTGTTGCCACAGCAGCCCGGGCTCAAATCCAGCCTGTGGCCCCTTGCTGCATGTCATCCCCCCTCTCTCTCCCCCTTTCACACTTACCTGTCTTGTCCATTAAAGGCAAAATGGCCAATAATAATAATAATAATAAAAATAATAATATTGTGCTGCTGAAAGTTGAAGAAGATGAGAATTGGTAGTCAACATGACAGACTGTTTGATCTGTAGGTGCAAGGAAAGGGAGAGTGAGGTGGATGAGCTCAAGCAACAGCTGCAGACTGAAAATATGAACAGAGAAAGTGCACGGGAAGATCATCATTACTCTGAGGATGAAGAGCACTGGCTGACTGCTGTGACTGAAGACCTTCAGTACAGACTGGATGAGGAGGAGCGTGAGTCAGCTAGCTCTGAGCTGCAGGTATGTTTTCATTGAACTGTTCATTCAGTAAGTACTTTGGAAAAATAAAAAATATACCTTCATCATTTGAGGGGAGGAAGCAACCAAATACATAAACAAAAATCTCTCTTCTCAGTCCACTCCCTTTGAAAAGTTTCTGTTAGATCGTCACCGTGCTGACCAGGAAAGGATTGCAGACCTAGAGCGACAGGTATGAAAGTATCATCCATCTCAGTTTTGGTCCTCTGTCCCATTTACTTAAATACATTCTACTGTACTTACATTCTACTGTAAGTATTTCCTAGTAATCAGGGAATGTTAATCCATCCGCTCTCACACCTGTGTTGATCATTTTGTCCTTTGTGAATCTAGGCCTCACTCATCCAAAGGAGTGGGCTTGTCATACTGTCTTACCTCATTGCTTTCCCTCTGAAGGGAAAGTATCTGTCCTCACATAAGCAAAGGACATCATTCTTTGTATCTGTAAGTTATAATTCCCACAGCTATAATATATTCTTCATTGTATTGCAAACTTTTTCATTTTTAGATCAAGATTTCTTCGCAAGATCTGGAGGATGAGAAACAGGACTGTTTGTATTTACAGAAGCAAATGGTCAGGATTCTGAAGACGCTAAAACCTAAAGACCATGTGACGAAGCAGTCGAAGGTTGGCATGAATAGTGCAAAGGGCTTGACTAGTAATTAATATGTCACAACTTTATCAGTGAAGAGCCTTAAAGCCACACTAATGTATATTCTTTTGGGCTGGAACAGGGGTGACACCAAAACAATCATCCAAAACAAACTAAAATGCTCTGTAGCAGTTAGAGTTAGATGATAATTTTCTGTGGCTATGTCACTATGAATGACTCTTGACATTACTCATAGTAATTTAATCTGTTGATATTAAACATTTTCAGTAGTCCAGCTTTAAGTGTTGGTCAAATAATAGCACTCCTTGAAAAGCTGATTTAATCACCCAGTCTTAGCTGTCATAAGTAATCAATGATTCCATTTATTTTAGAGAGACTGGCAGGATTGCACCTCGTGTGAAGAGGCATACCCACCCTCCCTGCGCTCCAGAGATAGTCTTACATCCTCCACTCACAGCAGCTCGCTGAATGAAAGCTTCCTGGAGTGTCCCGGCTGCCGGTCCCAGTATCCCGCCAGTCACCACAGAGAACTGATGACCCACCTTGAAGTCTGTCTGGACTAACCAGGGGTACAAGTTATCTGAATAAACTACAGTTGTGAGTTGCAGAGGTGCTTATGATTATTTTAAATTAACCCCCAAAGCTTTGGTTGGCTTTAAAGTTCTTCCTCACTCAATTTTTTAGCTGTGTTAGTGGTTCTGTAGATATACAAGGTCCCTAAAGGATACTGCTAATGACTCATCCAGTGAAATATCTCAACATATATGAGATGTATTGACACAGCATTTGTTACAGACATTCATGGTCCCCACAGGATGAATCTTACTTTGCCTCTACCACAACCATGAAGTTCACAATTTTGATTTTGGGTCAAATATCTTGAGAATTATTGGATTGATTGCCTTGAAAATTAAATTCTACTGAATTTGGTGGTTCCTTGACTTTTCGTTTCACATAATTTCCAGCTCAAAATTTTATTGTGCCCAGTAATTTGGTTTATGACATTATACCCGCAAAACCAATGACATTCCCATCAGCCTCAGCTGCACTTAGTGCTTACTGCTGATTAGCAAATGTTAACAAGCTAACAGGCTTAAACGGTGGTAATTATTTCCTGCTAAACAGCATGTTATCAACATGTGAACATAGTGATGTTTGCATTTAGCTCAAAGTGCTGCTGTGCCCACAGAGCTGCTAGTATGGCTGTAGACTATACCATTTTGTGAATCCTGGGATAGTGAAGGAATGACCTGCCCTACGCTCCATGTGATTGGCTACTACTTGTTTAAGTTTAAGTTTATTTACTTTATTAATCCCCCTGAGGGGAAATTCAGTGTTTTCACTCTTGCTTCTCAATTACACACAGGTCTGAAAGACACACACATGCACAAACAGGACCTATACATGCACAAAGTAGAGGGATGTCAGAGTGGGGGGGCTGCCCTTTGGTCAGGTGTCCCGAGCGGTTTGGGGGGTTCGGTGCCTTGCTCAGGGGCGCCTCGGCAGTGCCCAGGAGGTGAACTGGCACTTCTCCAGCCACCAGTCCACACTCCATATTTTGGTCTGGACGGGGACTCAAACAGACGACCCTCTGGTTCCCAACCCAAGTCCCTATGGACTGAGCTACTGCCCTTTGCCGCTACTTGCCTTCGTTAGTTGGATTGGTTAGGTTCAGGCAGGAGCGATGGGATTGGCTAAGGATTAGGGTGAGAATGTCAGAGTAAGCCAATCAGAGGCAGAGTTTTATGGGTAATTCCTTCACTATCCTAAGATTCCCAAATTCATCTTGTCCATGGGTCCTCAACAAGGGTTTGGCGACCCCTACAGGGCCCCCTTTGTTACTGCAGGGTAGGCATACAATTATTGTTTGATATATTTTTCTATTTATGTTTTCTGAAATCAAAATATGTCAGGAAAATACCCATACTCATACCCATATTTGTTAAAAGAAATTTTCTGATTGTTACAAAAAAAACCTTTATACATCAGTGATAGGCTATCTGTTGCCCATGAATCCTTGTCCACTAAATTCATGATGTATTAATTATGAATCTGTAAGTAATAATATTTTAATAGCTTTGTATTGTATGCATAAAGGTATGTTTATATTTGGCTCTTGAGGCTGCCCTACATGCGCTACATGTTATTGTAGACCCAGTTTATTATGCAACTCAATATTATACATGAAGTAGGGCGCTTCATCTCTCCTTCAGCTTTGGCCTTGGCCTGAAAAATGTTGAAGGCCCCCCACTGTAGACTCCTCTTCTTTGTAAGTACTTTTAAAAATAAATGAATACTTATGTTTGATACTTGGTTCAGTTATGTTGCTGTAGGTCCTTGACCTCATCCACGTCTCACACAGTTTGAACCAGATGAATAGCTCAAAACAGCTTGTGTTGGCTAATCCTTTTCCTGTGCTATGTAAAGACGTGGATTAGTATTGCTAGCCAACAATATGGGGAGTCAAAGGCCTGCGCAGTGTCTGTGGGCTTTAAAAGGGAACGTGACACCAAAGGTTAACCTACTGTAGGCTGACAGCTCAAGAGAAAGATGCTAATATGGTTTAGACAACTTGCAGCGCCTTTCAGGAACATTTCATATGAAACGTCTAAATGGAAAGTGAGAATATCAGCTTAGCCCGTCTGGGAGGCAGACGTACTAGCCAAGAGGGTGTTTCCCTTGCGGCCTTGAAGATTATCAACACCAGACATGATGAAAATACTTTAAGAGACAGGAGGGTGTGTCACTAGTTTGTTTAACAAATATTTGTTTCAGAAATTTCTGCTCTTACTAAACATTTTATCAACCTATCACTGCGGGGTTTACATGAGATGCAAAAGCCTATTTTCAGGAGAGTCTTTGACCAGTTGCTGTATCTGTACTCTGGTAGTAAGACTGGTAATCTAATTTCACAGTGTAAATAAAAGTGGTGTCTAACTAATCAGATCTCAAAAGCTAATTTGAAATTTAAACTAATACTGTTCAACAGGCCCATTGATTGAAGATTAGGGATTGGATTAACACGCAGGGCAGTCGTGTCAATCCCAGTGAACAAACTGTAGTGTGTTGTTTTTAAATGTAAAGCAATTCCTTAAGAGGTTGTCCAGGTAGTGAGCAAATCTAGCTGTGTTTGATAATGTGGGAAAAGTGCAAATGAATTGGTTATAAAGAAGAGTTGCCCGAACTAAATGTGACACTGAAATAACGCGCAATAAAATGATGTTTACACAGTGGAAGAAAAGAGCACAATGAACATCTTGTAATATTTGACTTCCCGTCAGGTAGAGCAAACAGTATAGAGGCCAGTCACCACCCTCCATACCTCCTCCTCCTCCTCCCCTTCTCTGGTATCACTTTATCAGCTCCTTTTCCCCATTCATTTCTCTGGCAGCCTCCAGGAGTGAAATCAGTATGCATTTCGGATCTCTTTCAGCCTATGTGGGTAATAACTCTCACACTCATTTTCCCCATGGAGAAAACATCTCTTATTTCTCCTTCTTCTCTGAGATACACCACTCAGATCATGTTGCCACCACTATTGTCGAGACCCTGGCTATTACTGCTGTCTTCCTCGTCTCCGTGGCAGCAAATGCGGCAGCTGCAGCCCTGGTAACCTGGGAACGCAGACTAGTGGCCAACAAGACCGTGCTGACCCTCAACTTGTTTGTGGCCGACCTGCTGTTTGTCAGCATGATCCCGCTGATTGTGGCAGTGCGGTGGACTGTTTCCTGGACGCTGGGGTATGCGGCCTGTCACACTCTGCTCTATGTCATCTGTATGAGTGGCTGTGTCACCATCTCTACCCTGGCCTCCATCAGTGTGGAGAGGGTCCAGGCCATCCTTCGGCTGCAGTCTGTGCCCACTCTAAACTGCAGGATGGTGACTGCCACCCTCTTCTTCATCTGGGCCTTTTCTGCACTCACCTCCATACCTCTGACTCTGTTCTTCACTGTGATGGATGAGAAGTTCCCTGAGCAGGTATGGGTGGATCAATGCATGAAAGGAAAGCCCAGTGTCCCTGCCATTAATGCGGTTTTCTTTTCCATAGGAACGCATACACATCTGTACTCTCAAGTGGCCTGACAAAACTGGAGAGATTGCATGGAACGTAGCCTTCACTGCACTGTGCTTCTTCCTCCCAGGATTCATAATTGTAGTCAGTTACAGCAAAATATTACAGGTGGGTTTATTGTGGTTTTTGACTGACTGATATGTCAAGGCAAAGTTTTTTTAGGATTAGACAGTCTCAACCACGCTTTTAAAGATAAGGTGGAGTTTTTCTGCATTTTTCTCACTTAAAGGGTAACTTTTGTGTTTTTCAACCTACACCCAATTTACCATGTGTTTGTGTCTGAGTAACTAATGGAGACAACAATTTTTGAAACTGGTTCAGTATTGACTGAGAGTGCTGCACCTGGCAGCGGCAAAACAGTCCTCAAGGTAACGTTAATGGGCAACTGTGTACTGTCAGTTTACATCCACTAAAAGTGCTTGTTTTTGCCACTGAAAGGTGGAGACAGACCATTTGTTCAACCAGAAACAGCTCCAAAATTGTGATCACCAAACCCACCAAACTTTATTTAAATAAATACTAATTAATTGATTACCATAAAACACTCTTCGTTAAGTCAACAAACAAAATTAAACTCACCAAAAGCCGTCTTGGTTCGTCTTTCCACTGTTAAAACAATCACCAACTCTGGCTTGGTTAAAGAAACCTTTACTTCACCCAGTTAGATGTGAAAATATACTGGCTCTATACATGCTAAAATGACTGTTAATTTAAATGGAGTCTGGCAGGTTCAGCAGTAGTGATTTCGGGGCTGTTTCTGGCTAAACAAAAAGAATTTTACTCTTAACAAAAAAGGTCTGTCTTTGTAGGGATGCTCTCCATAATGTTTTCAGACACTAAGAAACATAATCTGAGCCTGTCAGTGCCCCAAGTGGTTACATTGCATCCTATTTTATAGCTGCTGGCTGAGGTGCTCTCACTCAACACTGGACCATGTTTCAAAAATTCTTATTCCCATTAGTCACCTAGACCAAAAAACATGGTTAAGTATGGTCCATGTTGAGAAATACCGAGATTACCCTCTAAGACATCCCACATTAAGTTAGTCTATTATTGACTTTCCCACTGTGTCTGTGGCACTGAGCCCGAAGCACTTTGTTGCCAACTGCAGACATAAATCTTTGAAAATGGGTCTTGAATATAAATTAGCATTTCTAAAATCACAAAGTAATTTCCCAACATATTCACCACCTCGCTTATCTCAATGGCCACACTTTGTTTTTGTGCACATTTTGTACCTTTGCTCCACCCTTTTGATAATGATTGTTCCTTTAATAAGCACAGTTATTGCCAACTCATGCCCATTCATTTGCAGATATACTGACTCTGTGCCATCTGTGAATATCATTCATTTCTCTGTCGCTCTGATAACTGAGATGCGTGTGCTTTATTAATTACTGGAGCTGAAAATGGTGCCTTTGTGTGTGTGTGTGTGTGTGTGTGTGTGTGTGTGTGTGTGTGGGTTCAGAGCTATGCACTATCAAATGTCAATATTAAATGGGACAGCCAGTTCTACCAGTGTGGACACTGAAGTGATACAGACGATAGAAAATGTCTCTGAGGAGCCACAGACTGATTTTAGCTGTGGGAGGACTTTTTGGATGTTTGAGACGCATTGGAGACAAACATCATGCTCCATATGTGTAAATCCATATGTAGATCAATCACTGATGGTTTCTTTCTCTCTATCTCTTTTGTCCACATTATATAAGGTCAGACAATACAGATTGGCAATATTGTGTAATATTTATTATCTGTATTACAGATTGCTAAGAGAAGTAGGCTCGGGCTGCGACCCCGAGACAGCCAGCCCCCAGCTGGAGACCCTCTTGAGTACCGTGTGTCCCGCCAGGATATGAAGCTCTTCCGTACCCTTCTGGTCCTTGTGCTTTCTTTCTTAATCATGTGGAGTCCCATTTTCATCATCACCTTCCTCATCCTGGCGAGGAACTTCCTTGTTCACCTAGATGTCTCCTCTACCATGTTCTTCTGGGTGATAACGTTCACACTGGCCAACTCAGCCTTGAATCCCATCCTCTACTCGGTCTGCCAGTTAAAGAACGGCTGGCGTAGGCTCTGCAGTGGCACTGTTGTAGCACCACAGAGGAGAAAGCCGCATGGAATTGGTCGGACGCAAGGGATACAGCCATGATGATAATAATTGTTTTGTCAAACAGAGGTTTCAGGCTTATATTAAGCATACAGCACGTTGTCCATACCTTTCATGTAAGGTATAATAATTGCTTGCCTGCTGCATTCCTGAGCTGGTCCTTTACTCTCGAATTCCAGATATTCTTTAATACTTACTTTAAGCGTGAAACCTCTGAAAAAGAGCAGTAAAGAGAGTTAATTTTAATCTTAATATTTGCCTTTTCGCGAATGTCAGTAATCTCTTTAGTCCACAAAAATCTCTTTTACCTGTCTTTAAACATGTATCATCTTACCACTGCCTTTATTTTATTTTTTCTTTTGCTGTGGCTGGGACGTTCCCAGGCACAGTGTGCAGGTTTGATCAGGACTTTATGAAAAGGTAGTGACCAGATGCCAGACCATAGGCAGTACGAATCCAAGAGGAAGCTATGAAAATTGCAGACAAAGTGCCAAAAAAAAAGGAAGTTGACTGACTTTTGTTGGCAATAGTGTTTACAAACAGTACATGACTTACATATCATATTTTTAAAATATCATAAGTGTTCAGAAACTGTCAGGAACTAAATAAACCAATCAACTGACTAATCTAAATCAAATTTTAAGTATTGTGGAAAAAAATCTTGGAGCACCTTATTTAGAAGACAATATTTTAGACACGTAATGCCTTTTTGTTATCCGGTGTGAAGGTACGTTTCTCCTAAACAGATCACACTAACGAACGTCACTTTGCCTGCCAACAAGAGTAATTAAGTGCAAAGCAGCAGTTAACAATCCCACTTAATCCTGTCAATGGTTAAATGTAGCTGCTGTCTACCAGAAGTGATCCAGGAAAGAATGTAACACTCTTTTTTTGTTTTTGTTTTTTCTGGAGGAGTGCTTGTAGATTAATTCTGATATTTTAATTGGCTGTTGGTACTTGTTCTAAATTGACCAGCTGTAGTAAAGTTACATCAGCTTGCCAGGTGTCACAATATTAATAATTTACCTCTGTGACTGCTTTCTAGATTTCTCATTGTGGTAGCATCATTTAGAAGCAAACACAAGAGATGCTAAATAGTTTTTTTATGTTTTCCTCTCGTGGGCTCTGAATCGATTGTGGTCCTCAAATCACTCTCTCTCACACAAAGCTTCACAGACACCATAAAACAATTTAACAGCTTTTATCAAGTGATCAGTGGCTCCTTTGACCCTCTTTGTTTGTTATTACTGTTATGGTATTACCCATATCCTCCTAAAATCAGACAGCATGTCTTTCCACAACAATATTGGCTACTTTTTAAAATGCATCAGCCATATTTTTTGCCACATTTTTGCCAAAGCAGTATGCACAATATCAGCCGAGGAGATGAGCCAGTGATCTCAGATTTAGGAAACCCTCGGGAATAATTACAGTCTTGACGTCTTGCTCCCTGCCCTCTTCAACACAGCATGTGCCATATCTCAGCTAACATTCCCTTTGATGGGATTTGTTCCTCTAAAATGACCAGTGGCAGGATTTACAAGTTAAGAAAGCTCAGGGGCTTTATGACTCTTGCGTCACAGTTATTAGTGCCCCTGGGATCCCCTTACCCAGTAAGCCACTACCTTCTGCTACCTGGAAGAAGGAGAGAGCTGCAGCTTCGGATCTGTGTCCACAGAGGGGTTTTGGAAATGTCTCACTAGGGTCTGTACCGCCACATCTTCTGGAGGTCACCTTAACATCTCTGCTGTACCTGTCTGAGAGGAGCATCTTTGTGCAGCTACACAAGGGATTGTTCATCCAAACTTGGACACCATGGCAGACAAAGACACTGTAGAGAAGTTTCTTGATAACAACCCACAGGTTGCGAAGGAGTACTACGAAAAGAAAGTAAAGGCAGATGTCATCACTGCTGCCTTCAACAACCAGGTCCAGGTCAAGGACCCATCCTCTTACAAGGATGTCACCACCATCCAAGAGGCCGAGTTCATTTTCGAGCTCATAAAGGAGATGCAGTCCAACACAGTGATGGAGAAAACCCTGCATAAAGTTCTGCAGAGGATTGCTCTGCTGGTCCAGGCTGATCGCTGCAGCTACTTTAGCTACAGGGCTCGTAATGGGACACCTGAGCTGACCACGGTCCTCTTTGATGTGTCACACAATTCTCCATTTGAGAAGAATTTAGTGAATCCCAGTGTAGAGATTGTTTTTCCAACCGACATGGGGATTGTTGGCTGGACAGCGCACTCCAAGAAGCCACAGAACGTTCCTGATGTTAAGAAGGTGAGCTGATGACAAAATAATAACTGATCTCTGAACGAAATTAATACGACAAATAAAGCAACGAGTATAGTAAAAGACCAATTGTGCTTTGGGAAACAAACAGGCAAAACCAGGCTGCATTATGGATGAGATATCTGGGAATTGTACAGTAGATTAGTCTTATAATTCTGTCTTATTACACCCCAAAGACTCTGTTACCTCTGGAGACACCTAGTGCTGCTCAGCCCAGAAAGTGCAAACAAATGATTGACGATGTATTCAAGACTTTTAACAAATATTATCACACTGTTTTCAACAGCTTTGGAACAGTGAAGCTAATTTTAACTAAAATTATCTATTAAACTGCATAGAGAACAAACAACAGTCAGTTTTTCTCACATTTCCCATGCTGATTCATAACTTAGTAGAAATATAATAGCATGCATGAATAGAGTGTTAATGTAATGGATGCATTCTCTTTCATTCACCCTGTGATCAGTGAACTAGCACACAACCTTTAACTGTTCTCCCGTCATCTCCAGGACTCACATTTCAGCGACTTTGTGGATAAACAGACCAAATACACCACTAAATGCATGATGACTGCTCCCCTTCTGTCTGGAAAGGAACCCATCGGTGTTGTCATGGCACTCAACAAACAAGGGGCTAATGAATTTTCAAAGAGCGATCAGGAGGTGAGTAGATGGTCTTTTTAATAGCAGAGTATTTATACTCAGTGCTCTTAGTGGGGCTGAGAAACTGAAAGTATCCTATGAGGGTGAGGGGTTTTACTACTTGTTGTAGGCAGACGAATCCAATAGGAGGGTCCCAATAATTGGCCAAATTTAGCCCACCAGCTTCCTGTCTTTGACCTGGATATTTAAAGGCTTGACTTGTGACTCTGGGTCACTGTTATGACAGCTCAACTTATAATCCATTTAGGAAGGGGTGAGGTCAGACATTTTTTTTCTTGCTTGTTTCATGGCCTCGTTGTGACTGTAGAGGTCAGCCTAAAGAGATCTGTTGGAGAAAGTGACTGTAATCTGTTGTCATTGAAGAAAACTGAAAGGGAGCACATGAATGTGATTCATAAAGCAATAAAAAAAAATCTTTGTTTTTTCATTGCAGCTCTTCAACAAATATATAAACTTTGCCTCTGTGGTTGCTCTCCAAGCCTACACTTCTTGCATGTGGGATGTAGAGTCCAGGAGAAGCCAGGTAAAAATGAACAGTAATAAGTCCACTTGCCTGTTCTGTTTTGTTTTTTCCAAGAAAACATGGAAAATTTGACTGCTTGTTTCATTTTTTTCCAGAGATATTCTTTTTCCAGCTGCACTGAAAATCACATGACACAAGAATAAAAAGGCTCCTGTGCAAATTATAAGCAGTGATACTTTTTCTTTGCCACAGGTGCTGCTGTGGTCAGCAAGCAAAGTTTTTGAAGAGTTGACGGATATTGAGAGGCAGTTTCACAAAGCCTTGTATACAGTGAGGACATACATCAAGTGTGAGAGATACTCTGTGGGACTCCTGGACATGACCAAAGAAAAGGTGTGTGGAGGAGAGCCTTTAAGAAAGCTTCAAAAAGTTGGGGGCGACCTCTAGCTCACCTGGTAGAGTGTATGCCCCATGTAGGCTTAGTCCTTTGCAGCAGCCTCAGTTTGATTCCAGCCTGTGGCCTTTTGCTGCATGTCTTCCCCCTCTCTGTCCTGTCTTTCCTGTCTACCCATGTCTGTCCTGTCAGTAAGGCCAAAAACACCTAAAAAATAATCTTCAAAAAACATCCCCAAAAAAAACATGATCTTGGCCTTTTCCTCACCAGGAATTCTTTGATGAGTGGCCAATCAAACTTGGAGAACAGGAGCCATACAAAGGCCCCAAGACACCTGATGGCAGAGTAAGTCCAACATCATAACATTATGCTATCCAGTAAATAAAGATTTTTTTTAAATATACAAAAACACCTTTATTTTTAAAACGTTCAGGAAATCAACTTCTACAAGATTATTGACTACTTGCTGGAAGGCAAAGAGGAGATTAAAGTTATCCCGTAAGTATCAAGATGCACTGTGGCAACACTGTTATACTGCTTCATTTGCATTTCTGTAGAGGGTAACTGGTAGTCTAGTACGAAGATGTGCAGTCATTCATCCTCTCTGAACTCAACAGCGGCCCTCCTGCCGACCACTGGGCTCTGGTCAGTGGACTCCCATCATATGTGGCTGAGAATGGATTTGTAAGTTTAACTTTTGTTCCTTATTTAATGCAAACCCTGCAGTGGTTAAATAATTAGTGTCATTCGTCTCCAAACACACGTGATGACTTTTCTTTACTTCCTCTAGATCTGCAACATGATGAATGCTCCAGGAGATGACTACTTCGCATTTCAGGTGAGGCGCCCATCACTGACAACTGTCGTTTAATTAAATTCACTGTTCTTTACACCATTCACTAAAATAATCTATTTGATTTGTTTGACAGAAAGAAGCAGTGGATGAGAGTGGATGGAGGATTAAGAACGTCCTCTCCCTCCCCATCGTCAACAAGAAGGAGGAAATTGTTGGTGTTGCCACTTTCTTCAACAGACATGATGGCAAACCATTTGATGAGAACGATGAACAAATTACAGAAGTATGGAAAACTATTTTACTATTTAAGCTTCCCATTTTTATAATGCTGATATATAATAAACTCCTGGCATACTTTAATTTATCTTAATACATATTTTTAAAATTTAAGTTACTGTAAGAGTTAACTTCAATGAAGACTTAGGCATCAGTCTGAGTGACAGAATTAAATTGTTTTTTATTTGTCCATGTCTCTAGGCTCTGACCCAGTTCCTTGGGTGGTCCACTCTGAACAGTGACACATACGACAAACTGAACAGGACAGAGTGGAGGAAAGATGTAGCTCAGGAGATGCTCATGTACCAGACAATGGCCACACCAAGTGATGTGCAGACCATTCTGGTAAGCTGCAGTCCCATTTGACTGATATTACTTCAACCAGACTGAAAACAGATTATCAAGTTCCCTTTTAACTACCTTTTCCCCACAGAAAACTCAAGACAAGTTTGGCTCTGCACCAGAGGACTGTGACCAGAAGGAGATGTACAAACTGTTGGTAAGCAGCTCTGATATGTAGTATGCAATGCTCCTCATAAATTCCAAAATAAAGTTTGTTTGTTACGGCATATTGACTGCACTGTTTCCAATGTGCAGAGAGCCAGCATCCCTGATGCCAAGAATGTGGAGCTGTTTGAGTTCCGCTTCAGTGACTTCCCCTTGTCAGAGTTCGAACTCATCCAGTGTGGCATCCGTTGCTTCTTTGAGTTGGGGGTGGTAGAGAAGTTCAAAGTCCCAGCCGAGGTACAGTATACAGCAGTCAGGAAACCTGCCTGTATTCACCACATACTCCCCCCTGCCTGTCTGTCAGGGCAGCACACTACCTCTGGAACACTCTACAGAGAGATTACATTTTATTTGCAGTCATTATTTTTGTTTGTATGTTTCACAAGGTTGACTTTGGCTTATTTGAGCTGCTCTATAACCTGAAAGACTCATCCAGTGAAATTTTTAACCTTTATTTAACATGTTCTTATGGTGTTCTTTATACACAATGTAGTGTACCAATGACACGCAATCTGAAGGCCAGGTTTTCACAACAACCTACAGAACCAATCCTAACCCTAACCCTAACCCTTTCATTTCATTATCATAACGCAACAGCAAAATGAGGGGTATCAGAGGAGAAGCCAGGTATAGCTTGTATTGGTATTTTCTTTAGATATATTAATATATCATCTGCAAAGAGTGACAATTTATGATTTTCTACTGCGGTATATATGCCCTTTATTTTCTGTTCTAACTTAATACGATCCGCCAGTGATTAAATACATTGAACAAAAATGAGTGGAGACAACAGATCCCTCTGTCTGGTATCTTTCGATATCTTAAATATGTTAGACATGTTTACATATTCATAGAAAGTGTAGTGTTACATCTAAGCCATTTCAGGGCATGAACAAATTTTTTTAAGGAAATAAAAGTTCTAAAAATGTAATCCTGATGAATGGAAATGGGAATTTTAACGGTTAAATTAATGCCTAGGGAGGAACTTTGACAGACATTTTAATGATCGGAGTCAAAGGCTTTAACTTGATCTACTATTTAAACCGATGATGCAAATTACAAAGATTCACTGCAGCTCTGTTTTGTTTTTGCAGATCCTGACACGATGGATGTACACCGTTCGCAGGGGATACCGTGACATCACCTACCACAACTGGAGGCACGGCTTCAACGTTGGACAAACCATGTTCACTCTGCTGCTAGTGAGTGTGATTTCTCTCAGTAATAATTTTTTATTACTTGCTCTGCTGTTTGTTAGAACACAGGATTGTCTTTGTTGCCCCTCAACAGACAGGTAAACTGAAGAAGTATTACTCCGATCTCGAGGCCTTTGCCATGGTAGCTGCCGGATTCTGCCATGATATTGACCACAGAGGAACCAACAATCTCTACCAGACAAAGTAAGATTTTTGCAGGTCATTTTCAGGTGACAAATGGATCGTGAAAACATGATAAAGCTATCTGAACTTTTGACTCACATGATCTGGTTCTGGTGGACTTTTGTAGGAGTTTATCCCCACTGGCTAAACTGCACAGCTCCTCAGTTATGGAGCGGCATCATCTTGAGTACAGTAAGACGCTGATGGAGAATGAGGTGGGTCCTTGTGTGTTAACATTTAAGTATTTAACAGTAGTTGTGGTTTGCAAATGTTTGTCATTCTGTGCCATTACAGCTAGATTTAACTTCTTCTTTTACTTATTCGCAGAATCTGAACATCTTCCAAAACCTTCAGAAGCGTCAGTTTGAGACAGTGCAGCATCTGTTTGAAGTCTGCATCATTGCCACTGATCTCGCCCTCTATTTCAAGTAAGGAATTCCAGGAAGTTTGTTCCATCTAACAGGGTTACCGCAGGTCCATAAAATGTCTTAAAGTCATTTAATTCAATTTTAATAAATATTAGGCGGTAAAAGTCAGTAAATACTCTCAAATTTTGATTTGAGAGGTCTTAATTGCTACAAACATTTTATCTCATTTCATATATCCATCTTTTAGGTAATTTTTTTTAATAAGTCAGGCTCTTCTGTGTGAAAGTCCACATTGATCTGAACCTACCTACTTTATATTTGCACCTACCAGAAATGAAGACTAACCTAACTCGCTCCAATAACCATATTCCTACATAAAATTTACCTCTGCATAAAGCCATATATGCTTATATAAGAAAAAATGTGTCTAATACCTGTAAACATCCTGATAAAGTTACACTTGTTGACGATTTTCAAGGACTTTTAAAAAGATGTAACAGCTTTTCTCGACTTTCAGGAAGAGAACAATGTTCCAAAAAATTGTTGAACATGTGGAGGGGATACCAGAGGAGAAAGAGAGGGTTGACTACATCTCCAACAATCCAACCAGGAAGGAAATTATCATGTAAATATAGAGTTTATAAAGGTCCACTTCTGTCATGTGACCATGTTGATGCTCTGGCTGTCATTCTAAAATGGTCTTTGATGGTGTTTGTGTGTTCTGCAGGGCGATGATGATGACAGCTTGTGATCTGTCGGCCATTACAAAACCATGGGAGGTTCAGAGCAAGGTGTGTTCCCTTCTTCAGACTTGTAACATGATTACAAAACATCATTGTTCTCATTATTTTACTGGTTCTTACTGTCCTAGGTTGCTCTAATGGTGGCAGCAGAATTTTGGGAGCAGGGAGACCTTGAAAGGACGGTCCTTGAGCAGCAGCCTATTGTAAGAGCCTTGAACATTTTTTTGGGGGGGATGTTGCCTTCATTGTATATGTTGTTATGAAGTCCTAACAATAATCATCTCCTGCTTCTTCTTTAGCCCATGATGGACAGAAATCACGCAGATGAGCTGCCTAAGATGCAGTGTGGTTTCATCGACTTTGTCTGCGCCTTTGTGTACAAGGTACCCAAATACAAATAAAAACATTCTGAATACTAACATGATCTGTATTTACTTACAATGATTTTTCTCGTGCAAACCCCTTTTCTGCGTGTTTGCAGGAGTTCGCTCGCTTCCACAAAGAGATCACCCCCATGTTCGACGGACTGAATAACAACAGGGGTGAATGGAAAGCTCTCGCAGACGTCCGTGAGGCCAAGCTGAAGGCCATCGAAGATGAGAAGAAAAAGCTGGAAGGCGGAGGCGAACAAGGTGAGCATTGAAACCACCACATCTCTCCTGCTCAGTCTGTGTTTTCATTGCCCAGTGTCCTCTAACTGCCGGTCTCTTTTGTTCTTTTTACGTCTGAAGAAACCGGGAAGTCGAAGACATGCGCGATCTGCTAGACCTGCAAGACTGTCGGGGCATTTATGAATGTTTGTCTGCATGTGTATTTGTACAGTGTGTGTATGTGCATGAGCATGTGTTCACAGATGAGAGAATTTTAATGTGCAAAAATCCCTGAAATATTTTTATATACTGTGTAATGTTTAGTTCTTCTATCCTCTGATACAAGGAGCTGTTTTAAATACTTGTGAAAGGAGTCTGAAAGCAGTAAGAAAAATGATGTTGCTGCAGGTTTCAAAGGGGTAATTGGCACCAGTTTGAGCCCATACTGTTGTATGTAATACTATGAAAACATTCATTATTCTTGTATATACTCAAAGAATTTAACTTTGAATCATTATAACTATTTACTGTATAAGGACACTTAGCTCACGTTCTTTTGCTTTGTAAATGATATGAACGGAAATATTAGGCTGCAAATATGATGCAGTTTGAACTGTTATTTTTTGGAATATAAAACTACAATAAAATGCTCTTATTTTGTAGAGGAATAATTTACTAAACAAAATAACTAGTTGCCTCTTTAAATTACAAGTAGTGCTTGTAAAAAATTCAAGCATATGTCTCTGGCAAATGGGTGAGAGATGTAAGAAGATTTAAGTGAATTGGATTTGGTTATAAGCCACCTCGAGCCCCCGAGGCTTTCCTTTTTAAGTCCCCTGCTTACATAAAGTAAAAATACTGCCGCCGGGCTCATAAGTCAGCTTCTGCATGTGGCATTTACAGGACAGGAAGGTGTCATGTGGAAACACTGTGCAGCACACCGAGTGAAACCCATCATGTATAGGAGAAATGACATTGTTTGAGTGTGAAACAACACATCAGTCGTGATATGTTGTGATTTCTTAAAGCTGAAATATTGAGATTTCTCAAAACAGACCTTGTGACACGGGTAGCACATAGCAGTATGATGTCAGATTGTATTTTCTGAAGCAAGTGCTTAGCAAATGCAGGCTCTGCAAAGAAATGTGACTCTATCATGAATGTATAGTATTGAATACACACGTTATATGTGCAATAGCGTCATGTATAAGACAAGAAAAATTTCAATAAAGTTTATTTTCAAATCATGAATGTCTTGCGCATTGAAAGTACATTTTAGCCAAATCCAACACACAGATTTAGCAGAAGACAAATAATCATTTTATGCATCATTTGAGCTGCATCATGGATGTTATGTCAGTGTGTATCAGCAGCAGCACGTGGATTATTGAGTAGAAAGAGTTTCCTGATGGTGACTTACAGCCTCAATGATTAGATGAGCGACCAGCATGTCTCTGTGTACACTATGTCCACTACAGAGATCCAGTTAAGGAGGGGTTTAGGAGAGCAGCACTGACCAAACATCACCTTTTAATAGACTGCTTAACAAGCTTACCCGTGTTACTGATTTGGAGGTGTTGTCAGACTGCTGATATTCATTCAACAAATGTAAATATACGGCCTTATGAGCAAAAGGAATATTCATGCACTTTGACTAGCCAATACGCTAAGTTTACAGTATGCTAAGAGTACTTGAGCATGAGGGTATATCATATCCTCCCTTGTAGGCTACAGTTTACAAGGGTGAACATGATTTAATGTTTGTTTAAAGCATGCATACACAGTCATGCACACTGACCTTTGACCTTTTGGCATATTGTTTGAACTCAGTAAGGATGGCTAGCAGGTGTTGTGGTGCGTCATGTGAGAATATCCCTGGAAAATCCCACACAGGAAAGGATATCACTGCCTCCCTGCTGCTTCTGAGGATAACTGCAAAAATCTATTCAGAGTAGCAAAATGTTAAAATGAGTGCAAGATTACTATAATTTTTAACACTTTAAGTTTGAGTATTTTCAGTGTCCTCACCATAACCTAATGTCCACTTATTTAGTTATTAAAGATTTAAATGGAGACACTTTCACCCACTCTCAGCTATTGTGCTACAAAGAAAAAAGAACATTTTTAATATTTTTTTGCAGTGACGGTAAATTACTCTGTGTCACATAATTACTATCTAATCATGTTTTCCTGTGTCGCTGCCATGTTAGGGAATCATCCCCTCGGTGTGAGACTGACGTGGCGTGGTGGCGTGCAAACTTCATAGTTCATACAGGACGCAGGGGGCATCTCAGTTACAAAAGCCCGTCAGTCACGTCATGGCAGGTAAGCCAGCTTTGAGGACTGACAGGACACCTTAAGACAGCATGTGGGTCCAGAGGTCAAACAGCAAGACATATGTTCACTTATTAATGTTCTACTTTCACTGATGGAGGTAGACTGGAACAGGATGGTGGCATCTTCTATTTTGTAGATAAGAATATGATTGTCAGATAATGATTGTTATGTAGAATAGTAATTCTAATTTACAGTGTTTAAAAAACCTTATCAATTAATTCA
The DNA here is from genome assembly GCF_011397635.1 of Epinephelus fuscoguttatus. NCBI lineage: Eukaryota > Metazoa > Chordata > Actinopteri > Perciformes > Serranidae > Epinephelus > Epinephelus fuscoguttatus. Next base: position 20,081,247 of record NC_064767.1, read on the forward strand.
TTTAAGATTACAAATCATAAAGAGTAAAGTAGAGAAGAAAGAAGGGAGATGCAGGATCAAACTATTCAGAAATACCTTTAAAGAGCTGTGAGCTCATGAATCAATCCACCTCTGACAGGCTCTACATTTCCCTCTAGTGGGGAGGTCAGGCCATCAGGGAAAACAGTCAGCCTGTTTTTTTTTTTTTTTACACCTGCAACGAGGAAAAGGTGATTGTTTGCTTTGGAAAGACATTTATTTTTAATGCTTTAGTCTCTTTTTTTTAGCTGTAGAGACATATTACTGAGGTCATGTACATGCATATAGTCATATTTTGGTTGCATAAAACCAATAATATAGATCCCAAAAGTCAATTAACAGCTAGAAACACCAGGCACAGGCGTATCAATAGCTGCAGACATCGCTGTGCTCAAATAGTTACTGAACAGTGTGTGTTCTATTCTGGCGATGAATGACGGCATTTATGAAGCAAAGACACTACCCATCATCTTGCAGCACAACAATAATATCCACTGTTCTCCCCTTAGTCCAAAAGCTGCTTATGAGAAAAGACATTTGTCACTTTCTGTCTCTTTCAGCTCCTCCATCCATGTACACATTTCCCCTCTCCTCTCAGAAGTAAGCAGCCTCCTTCTCACTGGTAATAGCTTTATTCTTCAACCCTCCCCTCTAAAACAGGAAAGCAGCGTCCCATAAAACAGCTCCCACAGCACGACCCTGCCCCCCTTTGCTTTTATTTTTACAAGCTAAATTGTATTATCATCTTAAACAGACACTGGATATCAAATGGTGTAATCAAATAAAGTCCAGAGCACCATGCATTTATTCACAGACCCTTTCAAACTCCCTGCACATGTTCCTTCCCAGAAGGGCCTGATGCATGCAGCCCTGCCAGGCACAGTAAGTAAACATATTAATCTTACAACTCTGGAGGGATCTGTGAAATTAGATGGTGAATAAGAAGACCTTATAGGGCTCCAGTTCCACGTCTGGCACAGCATCAGAGAACAGGGTAATAACAGTGAAGGCAATGTCTAATAGTAATAAAACAGAAAAGGTTTGTACCATGTGTGTAAGGAAATAAACATAATTTAATGCAGACAAACAGGATGTGAGCAAAACCTGTTCTTTGTCTGTGAGAAGGATGAGGTGGGATGAGGGGGTATGAGGGGGATGGGGTCCATTTGACTGAAGCAGAGCAGATGTCAGGATGACAGGAGGGCTTCCCCACACCCCTCCATCACAGGGCAGCCGCATTTTGCATCCACTAGTCGCCATGGAAACCGCGTGCAAACCAGGAAATAAACCAAAAAATGTGCAAAAATGATGGTGACATTTGGAGCAAAGATAATACAGGCTATGTGTGTTTGCAATCAAGTGGAGCACACTGAGCCAACACTACAATATATTGCATGATGACAATTAATTTTCTTTGGGTTTCCCACCCGCTTCCCGCATAGACAGCCCGTGTGCGTCTGCGCCACAGGCAGCAATCCGCTGGCTCATGTGAGGGCTTCATTTTCTCCCGCTGATTCACGAAAAATTACACCATTCCGCTGCGTACTGGGCGGAATCCTCCGGGAGGTCGACACGGAGAGTGTGGCGTTGGCTGAAATCATAGGCGTGGTTTTGGATGGAGATGCTCCGTCTGCTCCCGCTGGGATCCCCACCTGCCCTCACACCGCGTTTGTCACCGCGCCAGCTGGTATTTTCTTCAGCTTGAGCCACCACAGCTCCAATCTGATTAGATTTTGTTATTGTCACAGGGGATATTGATTTTTTTATTCGTCTCGGGGGGTGTAGTGTAATTACAGCGCTGTGGACGAACGGGGCGCCCGGTTTAATCACCTCCAGAGCGAGAGGCGGCGGCGCACGGCACTTGGCGGAGATAAACAGGAGCGGACAGCGCGTCGCTTGGCCTCCAGCAGCAGCAGCAGCAGCAGCAGTGGAAAAGCAACCACAGAGGAGACCCTGGTTCATGTGTAGGGCTCTTCGACGCGCAGGTCGTGCCGGCAGAGGTTCGCAAGCATGGAGAATACACGCAAGATGCCCAAGAGATCGTGCTGGCTTTGCGTACTTGTAGTGGCGTCTGTTTTACTTGTAGTGGACAGCAAGAGAGCCAGGCAGCCTCGCTGTCCAGCATCATGTACATGTACCAAAGATAACGCGTTGTGCGAAAGCGCAGGACTGATCCCTCGCAGCTTTCCCCCCGATGTCATATCACTGTAAGTCTTATTTATCATTATTTCATGAAGATTTCCTAACCAGTGTTTCCAGTCACACAGATTTACACAACACACTCGTCTCTGTGTGCTGGTTTCTGCTGCTGCACTGTATCCAAGGAGCAAATTGCAAGAGTATTTGCTTTCAAAGCTAACCAGTGTGTCTGCCTGTCGTGTGTCCTCCTCTCCCCCTCCACAGATCATTCGTCAAGTCTGAATTCACTGAAATCCCGAAAGAGAGCTTCATCCACACGCCTGCCCTGCACCTCCTGTGAGAAATCTCTCTGGAGCTTTTTGTTCTTCAGTCTTTGTTGCATGCTGTCAGTCCCCCAGTGAGGTGACCAACGCCATGTTTGAAGACATCTCCCCACTACACATTACAGTAGAGTGGATGTTGATTAGAATGGGGGCCTTAGCAGTCATCATACCTTTCTAACTAAAATATTTTCCTTACATGCCCTTTCATATCATAGTAGAACTGTCTCTTTGCAGGGCATTCATCCTAAGTCCTGCCTTTACATGTGTAAGTGCACATTGTAAACCAGGAGATTTATTAATGGGGAATCCCTCCTTTCAAGGAGGGAATCCCCCTCTGCTCTTGTCTCATGGGGTGGGGTATTGACTGAGTCACCATGTCCTTCAAAATAGACATGTAAGGCTGCAGGAATCCTAATAGAGCATTGATCTTTGTCTTTGATGTATTTGGGTTGCTGTTACGAAGATAGGGTTTTCTATCTGAGGCTTGTTGTTATCCAATTTGTGAGTAGGAATAGTGAAATATTATGGATCTCTCTGCACAGCCTCTTCACAGCCAACAACCTGGAAGCTATTAACGAAGATGCTTTCCTTGGTCTTCCTCATATGGAGTATCTGTGAGTAGATGATACAATTTATACTGGAGGCTGTTTCCAAAAGATTGTTCCTCTTTTCATGCATTTATTCACCTTTTGCAGGTTCATCGAAAACAACCAGATCAAGTCGATTTCACCACATGCTTTCCGCGGACTGAAAACCTTAGTGCATCTGTAAGTATATAATGTGTTTCTTACTTTATGTGCAAAAAATAGAGCTATTCTTCTTCAGAAAATGGTGCATACAGTTGGATAATGATGCAATTTCTGTCTGATTTGAATATATAATCGTATCACCAATGGTGTCTTTGTAAGAGGGAATCTAAGGAAGCTTTCTGTTTCTGTTTGCATCAGTAGAAAGTGTTGTAATCTTCCTGCAGGTGCAGGCAAGAACTACTCCAGTGAAATGCTGACAGCGTTTATTACGCAATATGTATTGCCACACACACATTTCTGTGACGCTGTGCAGGTGTTGACATGATTGTGAATCCATTCCTGTCACTTTCACTGCCTAACTAAAATTGGAAACTTTTTCCTCTATTATTGTTGATGTCATTGTCTTGAAGACAGCCAGATCGCTATCTGTTTTTCTGAGAGCCGAGCAATTAGTTTCCATAGTTACTTCGGTTGATGACCATCCGCAATTTCCGCTACTGGGGGTAGTGACTGCAAAGAACTAAAGGCCCAGATGCAACAAAACATCATCAAAGAACTAGTTGCAACATAGGCCAATTGTTGTGTCGCCCCACATAGCCTGCTCTTCTCCAAAAAGTTGCACCTGAACACACCGCGAAGAATACAGCCATGGCCAAACTGGAAACTGGAAGTCGGACGGCCACATTCAAGACTCTACTTAACAACACAACTCAATGTGAAAAGAACACAGGATATTTACTGTACGCTAGCAAACAATAATACAGTTACGAAGCATCTCTGCTAAAGAGTTCAGTGATTCGATATAACAAGTTTGTTTCGATCTCATGCCCTCTAGACTTGAGCCATTTGTTTGCTTTCCTCACTTCCATTTTCCTTCTGCCAACAAGGACAGATGAAGGCCAATGGTGCAAGACACAACACAAAGAGTAGGGTGAAAGATGCTCACCGACCGCCCGACACTGACCGACAGCCGACTGTCGACTTGTTGTTTTAGGGCCCTTACTTTGACACTCTTTTGTAACTGGGGAAAACAAAAGCGCTATCCTCCTTCTGTTTTGGTTGTGCATTGGTGGACGAACTTTGTTTGTGCCATAATTTGAGCCTTCATTTTCCCGGGCACTTGTACCCAGTGGCAGACAGAATTGCCAAGACCAGCCTCATAGGGAACCAATCTAAACACTAATTGTTCTACAGCCATTGCTATGCATTTAACATTTACTTTATAGGTTAAGGAAAAAAAATCCACTAAAGCTTAGACCCATGAGGCCCATTATATATATACATTTTGTTTTAGATTTAGTAAAGGCAGTAAAATCTCTTCAGTTCCTAAACGTCAGCAAAACATACAGAAAATTACCCATTAAAAGTTAAGTTAGCCAACCAGGATTTCTGTTGAGCACAAACACAAGCTGATGTCAGTATTTAAGACAAAGTTCTTAAGAAAAAAAAGAAGGAAGTGCAATAACTTCCTCAACAGAGAAATGTAATATTTTTCCTCTTTTTTGTAGCAGAGAGAGCCATAAAATGGCTGAGGAGGCAGCTCTAAAAATAGCTTAATGTTTCCTCAAACTCACAATAAGCAATGTTCCTGCCTTCTGTCTCCAGGGTGGCAATATATGCCCAAGGTCTTTAACAGATATCCTCATATCATTCTGCAAGAAAACGCTGCATAACCACATAATTTTTTTTACAAGCTCTTGAAAGTTCTTCTTGCAAATGAACATACAGATTCAGAAAATTTGCATTTATAGTATGAAGATGGAAGGATGGCAGGAGGTCCATTGAATAGACGACGAAACAAGAACAATAACACTGATCGGTTTTCTTCTTTTTCAGGAGTCTGGCCTACAATAATCTGGAATCTCTGCCCAAAGATTTGTTTAAGGGTCTTGAGGCCTTGACGAAAGTGTGAGTACAGTATGAATTTCAACCTGCATCATCTGGAAACAAAGATAAATTACATAATGTTACATAACTACAAGTATAATGTATGCTATCGAGAACAATGAGATCTTCTATATATAGAACTCTGTATCATTTTTCCGCTTCAGCCAAGGCTTGAAAAATGTGTGGGCGGTGCTTTTGACGCCATTAAAATTACATGCGGCAGCGAGGAAGAGAGATAGTTTGCAATCTATCACCCGCTGAAGATGTTCAGTTCTCCTTTATGGTCCCTCTTGATATTAATGAGAGCAGGGAGTAAAGCTGTGAGGGCCAGAGAGCAAAGCCAGCAGTTACACTCGGTGACTGCAGTGTTTGAAAATAAAACTTCATTCAAAAAGCTTAGAGCATTCCTGTTTGAAGTCAGATTGATGGTTTTCTCCCCTGTAGAGACTTGCGAGGGAATCAGTTCACCTGTGACTGTAAGCTGAAGTGGTTGGTGGAGTGGATATACAGCACCAATGCTACAGTGGATCAGATTTACTGTAAAGGCCCGGCCTCACAGCTGGACAAGAAGATCAATGACCTGGTGCCGCAATCCTTCGACTGCATCACCACAGGTGGAGTACAGAAGATACTTTCAACTTAACTTCACTTTTCTTACAGTCACCACAGCTTCTTCTGACTTTTTCAGTGTTATTAAAGCATGTTTTTGTTGTTTCTCTCACAGAGTTTGCTTCCTATCAGTCCCTGAAGTTTGAATCCATATCTGTGGAGGCATTTTCTTTTGGGAATGACCAGTATGTGGTGTTTGCCCAACCCTTCATCGGGAAATGCAGCTTTCTAGAGTGGGATCACGTGGAGATGGTCTTCAGAAACTATGACGACATTGACAGTAAGTTTAAGTCAGAGGTCATGATTCGAGTCACATGACTTGGAATTGAGTCAGACTTGAGTCACGGATTTGATGACTGTACTCAACTTGACGAATCAAGGAAGACTTGGAACTCGAGCTGGACTTTTAACACCAGTGACTTGTGACTTCACTTGAACTTGCGCCTTTTGACTTGAAAAATGCATGACACCCCCAAACCCCAAGACTGACAAGTATGTTATTTAAAACATGTGCCATGAATCATGGATTAGAAGACAGTGGGCATCTGGACACAAATATTCAAAGGGCCCCACCGCCTCTCCTACACAGGAGCAAGACACGGACTTTGTTTGTTTTGTGTCTCTTTGTAGTCATTTTGTGTCTCCTTGTGGGGTGTTTCATGTCTTTTTGTAGTAGTTTGGGTCTCAAAGGTAAATTTTGTGGCCGTTTTTGGTTGTTTTGTGTGGATTTGTCATCATGTGTATCTTTGTGGTTGTTTTATGTATTTTTGGAGTAGTTTGAGTGTCTTTGATGTAATTTTGTGTCTTTTTTGGTCATTTTGTGTGGCTTTGTAGTCATTTTGTGTCTCCGTGTGGTTGTTTTGCTAGTTTTTGTAGTTATTTTATGTTTCTTTGCAGTTCCTTTGCATGTCTTTGTGGTCTTTTTGAGATTCTACCTAAACGGTATATTTTAATTTGAGTGATATTTTGCAGGGGAAGGCCAAGGATCCCCCTGGCACTTTGGGCCCCAGAGTCTGTGCCCAGTAGGCACACTTAGTGATCCATTCACTCTCACCAAGTTGACACATAATTCCTTAGATGATCCACTTTGAACCAATCTGACAGCATCTCGTCCAGTTGCAGGAGAAAACCATGAAGAAATAACAATATGTTATGTTACTGAGCGCGAGTTGGAAAAAAATATACCAAAGCTGTGGTCAAGAAATAAAGAATTGCAGTGTGCAAAATGTGTGGGTCAGATTATACAGACAAAGACGCAACAGCTTCCAACTTGTTTGACATTTGACGTTACACAAAGAACAGTAAGTCAAGGCTAATATTAACATAGCGAGCTAATGCTTAGCTAATGTTAGCTTCACAGCTAAGTAGCTTTTTAACAAACTTGTTTCAGCAAATAAATATATAAACTTTAAAAAGCATTTAATAATACTATTATTGTTATGTTGTTAAGATGACATTATTTGGTGACTTGTTTAGGACTTGAAACTCAAAGTTGAGGACTTGGGACTTATCTGTCTTGACTCAGGGCTTGAGTGCAAAGACTTGAGACTAACTTGTGACTTGCAAAATAATGACTTGTTCCCACCTCTGGTAAAAGTAATTTCAAATATGCTGTCATGTGGTTGTGAATGAGTGATGTGTTTAAGGGGTGAGATTGAAAGAGGAGCCACTAGATGGAGACATGTATCCAAGACAAAGTCAAACTGTTGTTTTTCTCATTTCTCTCTCTTCACCAGGCACTTCCACAGTGATCTGCAAACCTCTGGTCATTGACAACCAGCTCTTTGTCATTGTGGCTCAGCTGTTCGGTGGCTCCCACATCTATAAACGTGACACCTCTGCCAACAAATTCATCAAACTCCAAGGCATTGACATCCTCAAAATCCGCAAACCAAATGATGTTGAGACGTTTCGCATCGATGGAGAGTCCTTCTTCGTCATAGCAGACAGCTCCAAGGCTGGCTCCACCACCATCTACAAGTGGAACGGCAATGGCTTCTACTCCCACCAGTCACTCCACCCGTGGTACCGGGACACTGATGTGGAGTACATGGAGATCTCCTCCAAACCTCACCTGATCCTGTCCAGCAGCTCTCAGAGGCCGGTCATCTACCAGTGGAACAAAAGCACCAAGCTGTTTGACAGACGCACCGACATCCCAGAGATGGAGGACGTCTACGCCGTGAAGCATTTTCAGGTCAAATCCGACCTCTATATCTGTCTAACACGCTTCATCGGCGACTCCAAAGTGATGCGCTGGGATGGGGCCCTCTTTAGAGAGCTGCAGACCATGCCCTCCCGTGGCTCCATGGTGTTCCAGCCCTTCTCTGTGGGCACCTGGCAGTACGCAATCCTGGGCAGCGATTACTCTTTCACCCAGGTGTACCGCTGGGATGCAAAGAAGGGCGAGTTTGTCCATTTCCAGGAGGTGAACATCCAGGCGCCGAGGGCCTTCTCTCCAGTCTCCATAGACAACCGGCAGTTCCTGCTGGCCTCCAGTTTCAAAGGGAAAACTCAGATTTATGAGCACCTGGTCATCGATCTGAGCAATTGAGTAATTGTTTTCATGACTGGTTCTCTGAGTGGTGTCTGCAACAGGTTCAGACAACACTGCAACAACAGTAGGGTGATCCTAACTTAAGCAAGGCAGGCATTACTCTTTTTTTTAAAAAAAATCTTCCACTGAAATCAGTGCATGATACATGTTATGATAAATACATGTATCTCAACCAAATTGCATTTGACTGAGATGCATGTTGAGTTCAATGCATGCACCTTAAGTTAGGATTAAACCCAACATGTTGTCAAGACATTAATGCATGACCAGGGCCTCACACAGGCCGTCCCATCCTGACAAATGCAACATCCATGCTCATTAATCCATTAAATCTCGCCAGTAGGTTATTTTTTTTGTGTTTTCAGCTTTTCATGTGACTCAGCAATGTTTATAAATTTGTAATCTCATATATTTATCTACAGAAAGTAACGGTACTTTTTATCCTATTAACATGTTTAACTGAACAAATCTGCCAAATCAAAATGTTTACATTTTTCTGTCTTTCCACTTGTACGCTAAAAAAGATTTGTAAATGAAGCTTTTGTAAGTTTAAGAAGGGACCACACCAGTTCGATACATATTTGTTAAGGAGAATGATTTATGTTTATAATTTGGGAAAATATCAACAGAAATGTGTGAGAATCTACCTGTAAATCCTCACAACTCACATTTTTATCTTTAATGGTTTGTATAATGTTTAAAGTATTGAAATTACAGTTTTTCATAAGAAGTATGGAACACATTTTGGGCACACACAGGAGCTATTTTCACACACTTAAAGGAACTGAAATGAAAAAACTGAGGATATTATTCATAATGCTTTACCTTTGACTAATACGTATGCAAAATACATTGATTGTGTCATGATTAGGATTAAGTTATTGACTAATGCCATGCTACTTAGAGTCAATAAAGGTTTACATTATTAACTGTCATCTGAGCTCCCTGCTGGCACTGTGTAGCATGACATTGCTTCAGTGTGAAACGCCGACACCCGGTCCTCAAAGCAGGACAACACGCACTAACACATCTACTTCATCGCTTGAGGGAAACTGTCATCTTGAAGTTAGTTGTGTAACTCTGGTTTCAGATCTGAGAAATAAAATAAAAAATAAATACAAACAAATAAAATCCTTTTTATTTTCTCCGACAAAGTGCACGCCTCAATTCTACAAAGCAGCACATTACAATGTAATGGAATAAATACAATAAAATCCGCTGAATTAAAAAAAAAAGAAAAGAAAAACACAAGCAAGGAGATACACAAGTACCTGCACAATCACACTGGTGGCAGGACTAAATCAGACTCTTTAGAAAGGCTCCATGAGACAAACTGCTTCTTTTGGGGTGATTGTTTGACTTTTCATGCATCTTCAGTCCTTTGGATAAAGACATCCCGTCCTCCGCTTTCTAAAGTAGGCCGATTTAACCCCTGCATTTTTTTTGTAATTGAGGACTACCAAACTAACATGAAAGAAATACAGGTGCATACTCCCATGTTCATACACATCACCCTGGAAAACTTGTGCAATTGCAGCAGGATCTCCGAATCACCTACCTACTGCTGAGAGAAAATAAAGTGAACACATTTTCAGTTTTAACTGAAGTCACTACTCAAGTCTATGTGGTGCAACTTAGTGTTTTTTTCCATAGGCAAATAAAATATAACATAAAAGGCAAGGGAACACATCCCTTAATACTCCACAAAATAATTTAGTGCTCTTTAAATAAAATTAAAAACACTATTTTCATATGGTGGCTCTTAAAAAAAAGAATTAAAAAAAGAAAAACTCACAGACTGAAAGGATAATGCTTTAAGAGACATCAATTATATTAGGAAAGAACTGAAATCCCATGAAAAAAGACAGTATTGACAATAAAATTCTGTACAGAACGCAAAATCAATATACAATACAGTACCTGCAGATGTTATGCATACAGTACAATTCTCTTTTTACATAGTTTTAGTATGGGCTCCAGCCTGATCTATATACTGACTTAACACAGGTGGAAAAGCGGCTATTTTAGCTTTCAGTAATTTTAATGGTTATTCAGCGAGGAGTAGATCTTGTAGTAGGCGTTTAGAAAAAGAGATTGAAAACATTATTGCAGGATGGTCATCTTCAGTTGCATACTGCATGTGTTACATGAATGTGTGCTATGACGAGGAGCAGCGGGCTGATGAGAGAGACAGAGGACCGGACGGAAGAGAAAAAAAAGAAAGGGGTGAAGGGTTTAGCTGTTTTTGCTATCTCTCTGTCACAGAGGTTAAACCTTGCAATATCTCTCTGATCCACTACCCTGTACAGTACATTCGTGGCCAGTATTGCACATTACCAGCCGAGTCCACCCTGATTCTGCGAGGTGAGGACCTTCAGTGCTGAATTTTTGTCCTGTAAGTCAACACTAATCCAGTGATGAGATGAGACCGTAACCAGAGCTCACCAAAAAACCGACTGGGACTCCATCTGCCGTCACAGTTTGAGCTCATTGGCAATTTTGCAGGCGATATTCTTAAAGGCGATGGACGTGCCCGATATCCTCTTGAAGCGCACGCCGTTGAGTGAAAGGCGGGGCAGCTTGCACACTTCTATCTCCCATTGGACCAGGTTGTCCTGGCGAGCGTCGCCATGGACACAGAAAAGCAGGAAGCGTTCGCGCTGCTCGTAATCGCAGCTGTTGGCGTCAAGAACCTTTCGGATCTCCCTCATCATCTCGGGGGGCTCCTTGGAGGAGGTGGTCTTCATGCTCCAAGTGAAGCGAAGCGAGCGAGGTTTGGAGTCCCGACCACCTTCGTCCTTAGCATCACCTGACGCACTTCTACAACAACAACAACAGGAGACAGAAAGAAGAGAGAAAGAGCGATGGAAAGAGGCGTTGAAGGAGGTCGGTGACAGGCTTTTTATGAAATCTACGTCTCAATTAAATTCTCACCTTGGTGTTTCTGTCCTGGCACTTGCCTCTCCCTCACTAGGCACCCTGAAATAAACCAAGAATACACTGTTACTCCCACAAGCTGATGTCAACATGAGCACCCCACCCGTTACAAACACCAGCCCCATCATCACTGGACACAGAGAGGGGTGTCAGGCATCATGCCAGGGAAGAATCCACACTCCTGGGTATCAGGGTTCAGCACACAATGAGGTGACTGTGACTTCTCGAATCACGTAATAATGTAGCTCCTTCACAATAACCAAATGCATCATCCCATCTACTGTACGCTACCTTTCCTTAATCCCCACTGATCTGCAAGGAGTGGAAAAGGGGCTCTAAATCTTTGATTCGGCCTCCATAATATGCCTGATCTTTTCTCTTAAGCTCAGTGTGAAGACGGGGGGGAGGGAGAGAGTAAGGAGAGGAAAGCCAGCGGCTTGAGAAGCAGATATCGTGGCAGAGCTTAGTACAGGGAAAGCTGGTGAGCCGTGAGGTTTGTTCTCGAGGCGGTGGACACAAGGGAAGGTAGTACACGGCATAACAAGGGTGTCAGTAGGCAAGGATGTGGTGTAGTGGGCAAATACGTAAGGGGTTAAGGAAACATGGGCCAAGGTCATAGTGGGGACAGTCTTTTTTTTTTTTTTTTTTTGGACAGGGGGGGACAGGTGCAGCGAGCGTTGTGTTCTCCTACCTCCGGGTCGACCTGAAAGACAGAGCTCTATGCAGGGAGAGAAGGAGAGAAAGCTGTGAGCCTCTAGCAGATGGGCCAGCGTGAAGGTGACACAAGGAGCTATCTGCATGATGTGGTCCTTTCCTTTGCTTGTCATGTTGACAGCAAAGGGTAACAGCGTGGATGTATAATGAGCACTAAGGACTGGGAGTAGATCAGAGAGTGCATCAGTGCTAAAGAGGCAGGGAGAGCATGTGATGCTTTCTTTGCTTTCACAACTCCTTAAATCTCTTCAAATAGTTTGTTTTGGGGGAATTTTACTATTTTTTAAGCTTAACCAGAGACGTACAAATACATGGATGATTTTTTATGTCTCTGCATGCACTCTGAAGGTGAATACAATATCTTCACTTAACTTAACTTGAATGTAAGGGACTGACAGCCACACGATACTATTGAGAATTTCATACTACTCATGTAATACTACTTAATAGCTTAGCATTAGTCATTTTTAGCCATTTAATTTGTCCTGTACTGGTTTATGAGTAAATTAGGGTTGCAGCAGTATAGGCCTACTGGCTCCACAGTGTACAGTGGTTTGAAAACTGGTTGTTACCATACCCTGTACATTTGCTTATCTACGATACTGAAAAAAATGCAAGTGGTGTGAGAATCATGTGTGCATCTCCTTTCCTCATACACATACTTTCATTTAAAACATGGTTTCAAGTTTTAATTCTAAAAAAGCTTTTGCTGAAAAATGTTTGTTTTCATGCTATTTAGAGTCATTATAACGAATAATAATAATGATAACTGTGGAATACTGTATACTGTGATGGTGTGATATTTTTTGAGACGGTTATCGTATCGTGAAAATCTCATACCGTTGCATCTCTTGATTAAATACCTGCAAAACTATTCCTACTAGGCTCATTTATACTTGCAATGTCTTTTGCGCTAATTAGCAAGAAATGCAAGCAATGCTAACATGCTAAACTACACCGGGAGTGAAAGTGTCACAGAGCTGCTGGATGCATGACTGTGTGATATTCAGAATTACAGCTGCAACAGTTAATTCATTAATAGATTAACTGTCAACTACTGACTCCAAACTAATTCAATAATAGATTAATCAGTTTGAGTATTTTTTTTTTTTTTAAGGAAAAAAAAAAGAAGTAAAAATTATCTGATTCCAGCTTCTTAAATGTGAATATTTCCTGTTTTATTTACTCCTCTATGACAGTAAACCCGATATCTTTGGGTTGTGGACAAAACAAGACATTTGAGGACATCATTTTGGGCTTTTGGAAACACTGATCGAAATTTTACACCATTTCTGACACTTCATAGTCCAAACAACTATTTGATTAATTCAGAAAAGAATAGATCAGGATAATAACTAATGGAAAAAAATGTCGGTTGCAGCCCTATTAAGAATAAGATATTATGCATAGTAAGATAATAATGTGGGTGTATGTAAAGTTTTTAAAAATGAAAGCAGATGACAAACAGTAAAAATGTTAATTACTCTTTTAGTGTTTAGTTGGACTAGTCATCCATATTTGAAGAAGCATAAAGTGTTTTTTTCCTAATTTGAGCAGAGCTAATTGGTCAAACTGTCATTTTGTGTGACTAGAAATTAAGCAAAGATCAGTCATACCTTCAGATAGCATGCAAATCATAAAATGACATCCATGAGTTTGTCTGATTACAGAACAATTCCTTTGAAACTGAGGCACAGTGTTTTATTCACCCAGGCAGTATTAAGTTGTACACTTTGGGTTTTATTCCTGAGGGTTTTGTGAAAGTTAAGTTCCCTGCCAAAGAATACCTTAGGTGCAAGGAGTGTTAAGTACTAGGTAGTTTATCTCATTTGCGCAGTCGTTTGTCTCCACTGACCTACGGACAAACTTGGAGGTGATCTTGCTGATGATCCCAGTGGAGGTGCCCCTGCGTTGCTGAGCGAGAGCCCCTGTGTCGTGGGACAATGTGGGCGAAGCTGGGGGGCCGTTGTAGGTGGCACTGCGTCGGTCTCTGAGCTGAGCTCCGTGGAAAGTGCTGCGACTGGTGGTACCACGAGGGAAACGGTTCTTCTCTGGGGTGCTAATACTGTGTGCAGACGGAGAGGTGGAGGGACCCCGTGGAGAGGAGCTGCAGCGTAAACATGACAGGAGAAATCACTACATGAGTCAAAAGACTCTGTGGATCAACATGCCTGCTGTACATGTGCTGCAATTTAACTCACACTATCAGTGTCACTATCTTTGCCACAAATACACTTTCACAGAAAAAATACACAGTCATGATGGCCACAGTTATTATAGATGGCCAGGCGATGATCAGGCTGCTCACCTGGCTTTCAGCTCTGTGTTGTCGTCGATGGGGGGCAGTGTGCTCTTTGAAGGATGCCCTGACGATGACATGGACTTGGTGTGGCGAGGTCGTGTGGAGCTCATTGCAGTCGATGGGGTGCTCCCTGACACCTCGGTTAAACTAGGGACCAAGAATGAATTTATTTCACCAAAACATGGTCATTTGTACAATATCACATGTTATAGAATTAGACAGAAACATGGCCTGGACGAGACTGAAAAAAGGCTGTGTGTCTGTTTGTTTACCTGCTGTCTTTGCCATTGGGAATAGCTGAATAGCGGTCAGTAGAGGATCGTTCACACACATATGTGTTCCTGCGAGTCATTGATCCATTGGTCTGTTTGTTGGAAAGAGAGACAACATGTTAAAGCTTGTAAGACTGTGTACTGGTGACACCCGGTTACCTAAGAAGTGAAAAAATAATGAGGCAAAAAACCTTTGAACTGTTTACTTTCCCTTAAATATCTTTTTTTTCTTTACATGGTGGACATTTTTGAGCAATTGTTTCCTCACCCCCACAGCACTTGTAGTTTTCTTCCTCTCCTGCACTCCCAGTGGTGAAGCAGGTACATCTCCTTTCGAGGTGCTGAGCTCCAGCCGGCGCGCTCCGTCCCACTCCTCCCTGTGGTCACTTTCCACACTCAGGGCCTGGCCGCGCTTCGTGTACGACACCGCCGGGGGCACAGATGGACCAACTATAAGAGACGCACACATGGGAAGATACTTTTAAAATTTCCCCCAAACATATCACTTTTTCTACAGCTCCAATATCAGGGATCATCAGACGACAAGGAACAAACAAGGACAGGGCCTTCGTTACGACAGCGTCAAGCAAAGCCACTCAAAGCCAAGATTTAGACATCATCCAGTCAAATACAACACTCACCAACACATTGTTTAAGAAGTCATACATTTATAGAAGCCAAGGTGAGCAGGTACAAAGCAAAGCTGTTCCCTCCTCATGCTTCGAGGTGCTGTTCCACAGGGAGCTGCAG
The DNA here is from genome assembly GCF_011397635.1 of Epinephelus fuscoguttatus. NCBI lineage: Eukaryota > Metazoa > Chordata > Actinopteri > Perciformes > Serranidae > Epinephelus > Epinephelus fuscoguttatus. The sequence continues at coordinate 20,096,504 of NC_064767.1, forward strand.
AAAGGCAGCCAGCCAGCAGATGGCGCCAGACACGATGGCCACACACGACATAGGAGGAAGCTGCTACACAACCAGTGCAGTGTTGAGGTTGAGTCACTGATTTGTACATTTAAATAGACTGATTATGTAAATAAATTTTAAGCAAATATATATATATATTAATGTAGGTTTGATGTGTTCCTCTTTCTAACACCACAAAAATGTTCTTTATCTATTGTTCCAAAGATGAAAACTTAGCTTTTCTAAAGCTCTATCAGCCTTATTCAGCTATTTAAAAGCGCCTGTAGAGCTTCTTAGTGCTGTAGTGCCTTGTTTAGAGGCACATCAGCAGGGTGGATACCGGTATGTGATCACTGGCCAATCCTCAGTGACTAAGAGCAACTTCCCCCTACACAGCATGCAGCCAGCAGCACTCTCAGAGCTGGGAAGGATGAGGTTACTTTACTTGGCTTCTCTACGACACCACCACCACCACCATCATCATCCCCACCATGATCACTGTAGCGGCGCTGCTTCTGATTGGCCGAGATGCTGCGTGTGACCTTGGGATGGGCAGGAGAGATGCTGGAGCTATTGTTGATGTCACTGGTCGGTCGCTGTCGCTGGCCCAGGATGCTGTTGGTCAGAGGTTCGCTCCCCTCAAACTGGAACACAGAGAGAGTAGAGGGAATATGGTCACATGACTTAAAGGGATAATCCACCCCCCTCAAATGACCATTTGTATATCAATGACTCAACCCGTGTTGCTTTGAATTTGTGAAGAAAACTGTTTTTTTCACATATGTCCGGGGTGAACGAAGAATCAAAAACAGCCATTTTACCTCACTGCTAGTCTACCACTGCCTGGATCAGTAGTTTGTTTGTGTTACCGTGTGACTTTGGTGAATCTGATGTCACAGTGGGCACATTGTGAGTTTACCTGCTCTGCTGTCTGTGATTTCCTGTGCTGTGGATTACCACATCGCGTGGCTGCACATTCTGCCTTTATGTATGCGCTGCAGCATCTGCTCATCATCACCACCGACTCCTCGACTCCTCGCCAGTTTCGTCCCGCCTACAGTCAGCTCCTCACAGTACTGCTGCTGAACTGAACACTTACTGAACTGTTTGCTGTTTGTGTGCGTCCAGCGGACATCAGAGACTTTCCCGCTCTGTGCTTGAGCTCCTGTCCAGGAAGCCTCAGGCCTAGGATTTAATCTTGCTTGCAGTTTCATCTGCCTGTTTGTTCTGTGTGTTTCAAGTGGTTTCATTAGAGCCTATTACAAACTCTCCTTGGGGTTTGTGGTGCTACTATTGGGTTCTTACCATACCCATGACATCTGAACTAACCCTTTAACAAAACCAAAGTCACACACAAACTAACTGATTGAGGCAGAGGTAGACCAGCAGCTCCCGTGTTCAGCAAGGTAAAATTACAGTTTCTGTCAATGGAGCCTGGCTTTAAAGAGAGCATGGTTATGCTTCACTTTAAGATCAGTGCCCTGTTGGAAAGGGCCGTCTGTTTGGGAAGTACTGAGCGTACAACTGGATAAATGAGCCTTGGATTATGCTGCAAAAATTGCATGGGAGTTTGTATCATTTTGCTCTTGTTAAACACAAACCCCTTTTACTTTCTTTCACCAAAATTTTTCTTCATTCATCCAAGGCATGCAAGAAAAACAAAGCTTTCTTCCCGTATTCAGCGCAACACATGGTGAGTAACTGACATACAAATGGTCATTTGGAGGGCAAAGTAGTCATTTAATGCATTAAGTACTGGCAATGATGTCAAGATGATGCATGTCAAAAAACAAACTGACCTCCGGAGCTTTTCTGCCCAGTAGCAGGTAGGTGGCCATGACATCATCGTACTTCTGGCTCTGTAGAGACTCTGTGATCTCATCTTTAGGGAAGCCCATCGTCACCATGAGCTCTGATGGTGGACAGACGTGAATCACAGAGTCAGTGTACTAGACATGACATAAATAGTGACATCAAGACACACACACTCAGACATGTTTAGTGAGGTCACTCTTGGGGAAACTATATAGACTTACATGCATTTCATGGAGACTCAACCTAACCATAACCCCAACCACTGACCCAAAAATCAGCATTTTCAGAAATGGGGACACGGCCTTCGTCCCCAATTGGACAAGCCATCCCTGATGAATTGGTCTTGAGTCTAGTATGTGTCCCCAAAGGTAACTTAAGTCATACCCATACACACACACATACACACAGACACTGAGACACACCTATCCTGGATGAATCATTGAAGTCTGCCTCCGGCTCGATGTAAGGTTTTAGCTCCTCCTCCTCGTGACCCACATTCATCCAATGGTCTTTCATGATTTGCTAACAAAGAAACAAGACAATGTGAGCTCATGTATGTTCAGTACAATTAGTTAACTGCAGTTTCAGATAATTAATCGTGACTCACATCTGTTATATATTTAATAGACAGATGAGAAATTAATGACTTCTTTATGAAATCAGCTGGGGCTGAACAACAGTGTGATCAATTGTTATTATTGGTGGAGAAATCTTTACTATTGAACTTTTGCCTGGTTCTGAGAGCAGGGCTGGTATTGACTCTGGACAGACTGGGGGTCAGTTGAACTGACAACTGTATATTTGCAAAGGAGAAACAAGCCGACACCATCCCTGATTCATGGACGAAGGGAAAGAACAGCGAGTAAGGACTCTGTTGAATTAATCAAGTTTTATTTCTTACAGCGCTTCAACAAACTCTTTAATTTAGCTTTATTATTTCTAAATGCTCTAATCAAAGAATTATGTAAGACCACTCTTTGATCTCAGATGAATAATGTTTCCAAATTCCCATCTGACAGTCTGTAAAGTGAAGTGTTCTGTTGCTTGATAATTAACAGCAGCAGCAATTATGTGCTTTCAGATGACGCACAACAATCGCGCTCCAAATCATTAGGACTGTCTGTTCGGCTGCTGTGCAAAACACTTTTGAATGGAGAGCCAATAACTGTGGAGACGCAACAATGTAAATGGCAGTTAATACCTCCAAACTGCCTCGTTTGACGGGGTTGAGCACGAGTAGTTTCTTCAGCAGGTTTTCACAGTCTGTGGACATGTAGAAGGGAATACGGTACTTTCCCCGCAGGACCCTCTCCCTCAGCTCCTACACTCCAAATCAACAGACAGAGAGATGGACATAAAATGAGAAATCAGCAACAAAAACTGGCAACTAAAAAGCAGCATTATTTGATTTAAAAGTCCAGTGTGTATGATTTAGAGGGATATATTGGCAGAAATGGAATATAATATAAGAAGTATCTTTTCTTTAGTGTATAATCAGCTGAAAATAAGATTCGCAGCATTTTCATTACCTTAGAATGAGCCATTTATATCTACATAGTAAGCAGGTTCTTGTCTACAGAGACGGCCTGTAGCTCAGAACAGACAAACCAAACACTGGCTCTAGATAGGGCAGTTCACGTTTTTGCATCGGCCACAGTAGTTAGCAGCCCCTCCGCAATGAAAGCGTCAGAAAAACACTAATCATTTAACGCAAAACTGCGTTGTTCTGTGTTTCAAACAGTTTAAATTACCACATCCATTTGTTTAGTCGAGGAAGAGACCTCTGTGAATAATTAGGCTCCTGGTAAAAACCTCCTGAACATGTGGATCTTAAGATATCAGAGAAAAAAGGTGAGCACAGATTAGCATGTGCTGGGCTATTGACTCATCTCCAGTGTGCCAAACAGCGAAGGAGAAACACTGATTTGTAACGTGAAACTGCTTTATTCAGTGTTTTTACCAGTTTAAATCAACCAAGCCCCTCTGTTTTGAGAGGAAGAGACCTCTGTGGATAATTAGGCTTCTGGTAAAAACCTCCTGAACAATTAAAACTGAAGGAATCCAAACTGGGAGAAGTTTCAGCTGGTTGCAACCTGCAATTCTCACCACTAGATGCCACTAAATCCCCCTAGCTCTTACACACCAGACCTTAAAGCTGTTGTTGTGTTGGCAGTTACCTATTTACTTATCTAGCAGACATGGTGCAATATTAGCATTCATTTCGACTCATGCTTATTTCCCCCTGATAAACGTAGGTCCAATTCTCATTCTTGTTTTTATCTGAGTTTGTCTCCATTAACTCCTGAGGGAGCTGCTAAATGATTCATTACATTCACTCTTCACTAGCTAGACACTGCCTTCTCTGTCTGATGCTTAATGCTTACAGTGTACAGTGGGTTTATTTTATCAGAAATAAAAACAGCAGCCTGCAGTGGCTGAAAACAAAAGGCTGTGGGGCATAAAACTAAAGTGATGTTCTGAAAGACACTTAAAATGCTCTCTGTGGGTTCACCACCACGCCCAACTGCTTTCACATAAACCACAGTGATCAATTGTTAATATAAAAATATTAATTAGTGTAGCTTTAAAAAGATTACAGATCACTGAGCTCGGCTATGAAAATGCATTAAAAATGTGTTGAACATTTCCTCTTTTCTCGGCCTGCTGGATTAACTGCAGCTGCAGCTTCAAAAAATATTCCAAAACTGCTGCATTATTAAAGCAGGGTGGATGAATCCCTATTACTCCAAACGATAGAGGAAATTCCACTCATAGTTTGGTTATTCATGTAACCCTGTTTTGAGGTGACACAAGTAAACATCCCAACTCTGCTGGAATAATCTGCGTTCATAGACTTATGAGAGGCATAGATAGATGGAAGATACCAGGCTGTAGCACTTCATTTTGCACTTTATATTTACTGTGGCCTTTGGTGACTATGCGAAGAATACTCAAACAGAATAATTCACATATTTTGATTAATAAAAAATGTCTCAGATAAGAATTTATCATTACTTTTACTACTGTAACTTCTGATTCTTCCTCGCTTGCTACAGAGGCAGCTGCGTCCTGTCATATTCTTATTTTGGAGGACATATTTAAGGTGTCAGCATGTTTCACATGAGCTAAGCAGTACTACGTGTTATAAGATTATGTCTTTCGGCATAAATCTTCTTTCTGAACAACCCAAAAGCCTTTTGTGGTGTTGCACATTGTTGTACACACACAACTATTGTGTGAGGAATGACAAAAAAAGAGAGCTTGGAAGAGAAATTCAAACCCAGCCTACTTTCACACGTTTGCACACCTTGTTCTGTAAAGTGGTCGTGAGTGTCAGGTTGTCTGTCAGGATGGTTTAAGACAGTGTTATGGTACAATGACACAAGTCTTTTGTTTAAAAAATACACTCTAAGACCAATGCTGCAGTTTGTTGTGTGCTAATGTGGTAACAGTTTAGTATGTGTGACATGGTGCCGAAAGTTCCTATAGAAATAACGTCTCCATTTCCAAACACAGTGCATCTATTGTCAGACCGAGCACATCCGCATTGTCAAAGTTGTAACAGTGAACTCTGACCTGGATTGAAATCACATTAAAACAGTAAACGCGTGCTTGAATTTGTCTGTCACACTGGCCTCAATGGGAGTGAATGAGAAACGAAGCGAATATTTGCAGGACGGAGGTGAAATGTAACTGCACCTTTAGATGATTCAACAACCACTTCATTTAAAGCATAGTGAGCTCTTTATCGATTTGTGCTCGCAAAAGGTGAAAAGCAATGATGTGCTAACTGCTTTGATCATGGCAACAATTAAAGCTAAAACTTTGCATGACCTTTGTATAGCAGTACACGCTTCTGTTCACATAAACATAGCCAGCGATACGTCCTAGAACCAGAGCAACTACATACCTTTAGATTCTGTCCATCGAAGGGCAGTGATCCGCTGACCAGTGTGTAGAGGATGACCCCGAGGCTCCAGACATCCACCTCTGGTCCATCGTACTTCTTTCCCTGGAACAGTTCAGGGGCAGCATACGGCGGGGAGCCACAGAAAGTGTCCAGCTTGCTGCCCACAGTGAACTCGTTACTAAAGCCAAAGTCGGCGATCTTGATGTTCATATCTGCGTCTAACAACAGGTTCTCCGCCTGAGGTGGGGAGAGATGGAGCAAATCACCATCAGCACTGACAGAACATGATGGATTAAGGAGGGTTTTCCCAAGATATACATGCCAGATATGGATACTACTCAGAGGAAATCAGATATCAGAGAGGCTGAGAGTTTAGATCCTCACCTTTAGATCCCTGTGTACTATCCTCCTCTGGTGACAATACTGAACGGCAGACACAATCTGAAATACAAACACACACGTCGTAAGACACCACATGTATATCAAATATTAAGAAAGATTTTTCTACTATCATTTACAAATACAAACAAAAATACTTCATATCTTATACAGGCAACCCATTAAGCAGTTCTGAAGAGCACAGCAAGCAAACTAGCAAGCAAGCAAACAGTAGTACACAAAAATAAATAAAATAAAACAAAAAGAACAACCAAAAAGAAAAAATAATATAAAATATATAAACACAAACAAAACAAAATGACCCATCCATTAACAAACAAAAAACAAAAACAAATTAATATCAAAGAAAAACATAAAACAAATAGACAAAATGGGAATCTATTTAAATTAATAAAATAATTAAAGTGACAGGTTTAAGAATGTATGAAAAATGTATAAAAGACATACAAAAATACTGTCACAAAGAGCACAATAATGCTGAAACAACAATTATTTTCATTATCTGGAGATTATTTTCTTTACTGAAAACAGTGGAAAAGTGGCCGTTTAGAGTCCACATGATGTCTTTGTCTATGCACCAAAACACCGGAGCAATTTATCTGTATGTGAAAACCAACCTGGCAATAAACCAGATTCTGATTCTGATTCAATTTACTTGTTTTGTCTGACAAAAAGTCCAAATTCCAAATTCAATTCACTGTTATATAGGACAAATTAAAGCAGCAAACTCTCTCATTTGAGAAGCTGAAACCAGAGAATATTTGACTTTTATAAAAGTATTACTGAAACAGAGTGCCCCAGGGATGAGGTTTTTCTGGAGGCTAATGCAAAGTTAGCATTAGCCTGGTACCCTCGTCAAAAAGACTATGGGATATTTCCATTGGTATTTGGATTATTGCAAAAAAATAAACTTTGTTGGGGCGCCATCTAGCTCACATGGTAGAGCAGGTGCCTCATGTACAAAAGTCTACGTCCTTGTTGCAGCGGCCGCAGGTTTGATTCCAATCTATGGGCACCCCTTTCCTGCATGTCATCCCCCCTCTCATTGCATCTGTCCTATCCAATAAAGGCAAAGAGCCCCAAAAAATATTTCTAAAAAAAGAAAGAAAATAACCTCAGTGACAAACAAACATTTATGACACATACACATTTTTGTTGCACAAATAAACACCACTTTTATATTTTTTGAGGCTTCAATGCAATCACTACAAGTAAAAAGCTAATGTTAGGCTATAAACAAACTACACTACAGTCACATGACTTAACACTGCAACTACAACAAGGCTATAAAGCTGTGTTCAGCATGATGACAGTCTGTAGTCTCATTTAGCCACTTGTTAGCAACCGATTTTTTAAGATCCATGAAAGCTTCAAAATTCACGAGTGGGGATTTTATTGACATGTTTATGTCGTACAAAAACGCTTAAGCTTGTATGAACCACAGACTTTATTTCAGGCATCTAACCAAAAACCCATTGGCTTTCAGACGAAGGAACCGGGAGTGCTAAAATGCTAACTCATTTCTAGGTTTTAGTGCTCATTCCTGGCGCGCTCTATTGCTGTGCAAGGTTTCAAACCTATATAGTTTATCTCAAACTGTGGGCCAATAAACAAACAGGAGTGCTTTCATGCTTTCAAGGAAATATAATTTACTTCAGCTAACCTGTGCTAACATCCTCATTATTGTAAAAATGTAATTGCTTTGTAGGAGAACAGGGGGTGGGACATTTCTTTCTGCATCCACAACAAAAAATAGTTGTGCATCACTGTATTATTGTAATCTTCATCTGAGGTTTATGATGATGCATTTTTCATTCAAGTTCATTTCTCAGGCCCAAATGTCTCATACCAAAGTCACTGCAATCCTGTGACACACAGAAAACAGTTGCTATGACAGTTGACAGTTGAAATTCACCAACATATGCCCGAATAGCATCAATCAAATAGCAAACACACTGTTCTTTGACAGCTGCCGCCCACCTGCCTGCTCTCAGCCACACACACACACATGCACCTTCCTGAATGTTGATCTCTCTGTACTGTGGCGCACACACAGACAAACAAGCTGCCCACACTGTGTCACACACAGTTCCTCTGAGTCATCTAAGACCATCAATGAGGGATTTTAAATGTGAACAGCGTGGACGTCAAAGAACTGGTCTAATTCTGCTCATTTCCAGGGTGAAAGTAAGCATGACAGAGGCTGCTGAATTTATGAGCTGCAGCAGGTACACAGATGCCTTATTGCATTTGTAGCACCACTAGGTGTCAGAGCAGCATCTGTAAGGAAGTTGTTCTCAACCCCCTCTGCTCTCTCAGGCCAAGCTATCTGCGCTCAATCTTTTCTCTGCAGTCGGTGACGAAGCTTGATCTTGGTGCATGCAGTCTTCCCTCTGAAAACAGTAAATGGAATGACGACAGAGGTGCGATACTGATGACTCACCTGTCTGAACTTGGCCCTGGCCTCCTTCTCCTTCATTCTGCCATGAGCCACTAGATAGTCAAATACTTCTCCTGGAGTAGAGAGAGGAAAAATACATTAATCTCATTCTATATCACCTTTATATCACATCTAGAGTACCATGATCATGTAGTCACTCATGCTGTGAGTTAATTAAGATAAAAGCATTCAAATGGCATGTTTGCACTTGAAATGTTAACAGATTTATGAATGAATATTACATTAGAGGCAGCTATCAACTAATATTGTATTGTATATGGTTTGTTGTTACTCTAGAACTGATTTGTGGAAAAATCAAGCAGGAATACACTCAAAAATAAATCAAATGTCATATGTTTAGTACATTAATGCTCCACTCACCCCCACTGGCATACTCCATCACCAAATAAAGTGTCTTCTCGGTCTCAATCACCTCAAACAATTTCACTGCAGGAAAAAAATTAGCTTTTTAGAAAAGACTCGTCTTGCAAAGGAAGTTATAGGTGTTAAATGAATTTACCGGTCTCGTTAAGTCTGTCTTCAGCCTTTAAAGGTTCAGTGTGCAGAATTTAGAGGGCATTTGTTGGCAGAAATATAAAAAGTACGTTTTCTTAAATGTATTATCACCTGAAAATAGGAAACATTTTTTCTTTAGCTTAGAATGAGCCATACATATAGAGCAGGTCCTTATCCTCGTCCACCCTGTTTCTATAGTAGCCAAGAACAGACAAACTTTTGTTGACCATTAAAATTTTTGAAACAGTTTTTCACATCCTTTTGAGACGTTTGACCAAGAATCAGTGAAGAAAATGTGGCGGCGGGACACAGCTGCAACAAGACGGAGAAACGGGGCGCACAGAATCATTTCATAACTCTGATAGCAACTTTCAGCAGATCAGATAGTAATATTCAGGTGGATGATGATGAGGAGGATGTGGACTGCACACAGAATGTGGAAGACAGAGAGGGAGGATTGCTTCTCACCTTCATGCAGCAGCGGTGCCAAATGAAAGACAGGGAGGGAGTGGTCACAGTCAGATAGGTAATTTTGTCACATATTGCGAATTTTCTCAACAATAAAACGCTTCTGAATCTGCGTGCAAGGTTTTTGTGCATAACTTTTTTTTTTTTTTCAGTGGATTAAAAAAACACATCATAGTTAGCAGGCCCTCCGCGATGAGCAATGTTGGACAACCACCGATTTTTTTTTTTATGTAAAACTGCTTTATTTTTATTTTAATCACAGTCTGTTTATTTTGGAGAGGTGGAGACCTCTGTGGATAAACTGGCTCCCGGCTAAAAACGTCCTGAGCAAGGAACACTGAAGAAATTCTAACGATGAGGAATTTTAGCTGGTTGCAAGCTGCAATCGTCACCACTAGATGCCACTTAATCCCCCTAATTCTTACACACTGCTCCTTTAAGTACCACAGTATTGGAAAATTTGGAATGCTTATTTTGAAAATACAAACAGGATATCACAGCATCCCATTCCAAAATATATAAATACATTAATTAACTTAATAATGGAGTAGCAGAAATACAAATACATTTCAAAAGAATGGTATTTCTTTGATGTAGGTTATACTGGTTAAGCTTGCTTCTGGGTGTTGGTTTAATTGGTAATACTAATCCAATTTAAGTGGGAATATTATCGCTAAGCCATCATCAAGCTGCTGCAGACTCCTGTTTGAACTTACCTATATTCGGATGATTCAGTATCTTCATTATTCGGACTTCCCTGAAGAGCTGTTAAGACACAGAAGGGACATTTAATGCATCCAAAAACACATCAATTGACATTACATGCAGTGACCCTGATTGCTTGCTCTGTCTCTGCTGGGGAAAGCACTGTTAGAGAATGTTATTATTAAGCACTGCTTAGGGAGCTGAGTGAAGGGAACTGAGCCACAATAAACTCCAAAGCACCTAAGTGTGACAACATGAGAGGAGCTGAGGATCATGGGACTTCTCTGCTGTGTGAAGCAATATGACTGATGCAGCCAAAACGTTGCACTAAACCCTGCCCTACACAGATAAGGACCAGAATTATAACCACGCTGACACACTGCAGTCTCAGCGTATTGCAACATATTTTAAATAGTAATAGTATGGTACTGTGATAAAGTCGTATCATGGATCCCCTGGTGATTCCTACCCCTCATACAGATCCCCGCAAAAGACACACCATGATCATTTTAGTATATTTTTCAATGGAAATGAGAATAATGATGTAAGACTTATCATTCTTGCTAAAATCATAAATCATATCGCAGTTGTAATAATCAGTAAAAATAATCACAATCTGATTATTTTTTCGGAAAAGCAGCAAAATCATATTGATGCTTTAGTCCTGCTGTTCCAGAGAACAAAGCAGAATTTGAGCTCCCTTACAAGATTTATTATGATAAGACTCTCTGTCCTGCAGATGGGAAAAGTTTCTACCCAGTCTTCTGACAAACCCCTAAAAGGAAAATCACATCCTCCACTCTATTTTCTCCAAGCAGCATGTATAACAGCTGAGTGCGGAGTCAGAAAGGAGACAACTCAGAGTTATAATCATTTAAAACTGTGTCTCCTCGCTCTCTGTGCCGCTGTTTATGTCAGACGAGCTCATGCAGCCACTTAGAGGTGCTGTTGAATCATTTACATTCTGCTGATTCCCAGTCATGCTGAGGCTGTGTTTGAGTGTTAAATTTCAACACTCGCTCGACTGGGACTCAGCATCGACTGCTACCTGAGACCCAACACAGATTTTGCTGTTTGCTGACCACTTTGATTATTAAGCAAAAAGCTCCTGAGTGATGCTGCTTTGATCTCCTGCCTGTGTCAAAACGAGAACACTGACTTTACATGTCGTTATCGAACATGTCAAATTAAAAAAAATGAGAATGGACGCTGTGGTGGTGTGTATGCATGTGTATATGCCTGTGTGTGCGTGCAGCTTTTCTAATGGCCTTTTAGGTCTTACATAAGTGCTGGGATAGTCTATGTTTCTAGGTCATCAAACACAGCCATTATACCAGTGTGAGCAGGCCCGACTCTGTGGGACCTCTCAGCTACAGTCTGGTTCAACAACATGCAGGTACTCCCTCTCACTCTAATTCTTTTCTCTGTCTCTACTTGCTCTTCTGCCTCTCTTTTTCTTTCCTTCTGACACCTCTCATCTCATTAGACCCCGCACACACACACACACACACACACACACACACACACACACACACACACACACACACACACACACACACACACAGCGTACAGCCAACTGCTGCAGAGGGCCTAAAGAAGAGGGCTTCTATATTTTTCTTATTGTCAAAACATCCCAGAAAAAGACAAGAGCACGAAAACAAAGATTTTTTTTCCTACTAACAAGTATTGTCTGAGTGGCCAAAGCCTGATTTAGCTTATTCTTCAGTGCCATAGAGCTCCGTTGTAGTCCTAACACGATTAGAAACAGTGAGCCACGCTGTTGCACTGGCTGACATCTGCCTTCATACAATGAACATGGGCACTGTAGTTTATTTTGAATTTCTGACTCCCACATACACTGTCCAACTGCTGTAAGTACTCACTCTCCAGAGCACCAAATGTGTACTAATCTGCAGCTGAACAACAAATGCTCTATTTACTCTTGTTTGAACAACGTTTGCTACAATCTACAGTGCCCAGCTTGTTTGGGCGCTTTTTCAATTTTGATTTACATGTCTGAGAGACATTAAATCGAAGTGCCACTGACAGAACTAACAATCAATATTTACTGAGAGATGGATTCACACATTGTTAGTTTTTATTCATTTGTTTTTTAATTCAAAGGACAGTTCACTCCAAAATAAAAAAAAAAACATGGTCTTCGTCCTGTACCTGTAGTGCTATTTATCAGTCTAGAGTGTTTTGGTATGAGTTGCTAAGTGTTGGAGATATCAGCCGTAGAAATGTCTGCTTTCTCAAAGTGCCAAAACCATTCATTCGAAAAACTTCACAGCAATGTCTCTTTCTAGAATTCATGAAGCAGTTACTCAAGATAATCCACAGACTGTGTTGTGAGCAGTTTCATGTAGGAACTATTTTTTTCTACTGAACTACACCCCTCAACTGCATCACCACAAAGAAGGAAGCGTGCATCTACTGCTAGCTCACCTAGCAACACTGAGCTAGCTAATGAGCTAGCTAATGTTACAGCTATCCCAGCACTCATACTGTCACGAGCATGGGTCTCTTGTCCATGAGTAGATGTACGATTCCTTCTGCGTGGTGATACAGCTAGCGGGTGTAGTCCCTTAGAAAGAAATGAGTTCCTACATGAAACTGCTCACAACAAAGTCTGTGGCTTATCTTGAATAACTGGTTCAAAATTTCTGGAGAGAGACATTGCTGTTGAGTTTTTCTAAAGTCTTGTGTTTGTGTGTCTGTCTGAAAAATGTCTTTTGATTTTGGGGCGAACTGTCCCTTTAACCTTTATTAAACCAGGAAATCTCTTGAGATGGAAATCTCTTTTCTAAGGGAGACCCGGCCAAAACAGCAAAGCAGTTACAGTTTCAAGAGAAACGAAACACGATAGACAGGAAATACAATTATCAAATAAACAAAAAGAGTCTAACACCTGCTCAAATAAAGCAGCTGCATTTCTTAGTTACATGGACTTTTAACATGGCTTTGATTTTTTCCAAGGGGACTAGATTATTAAAGTGGTAGATAGTATGCTCTGCAGATTATTCAAAGTCCAGGGAACAAAGTAGGAGAACGCTTTTTATCACAGCTCAGTCCAAACCCTTTAAACCTGGTAAGAAAGCCACCTGGTGTAATGAAACTGAAGACTGCTGGAGGTCTGCATCAGGAGACATGAAGTACACATAAAATTTTGTCCGTAGACTTAGTGACAACCAGACTACCAATCATAAAGTGTACGATGATGAGTATGGGAACCAGAGCAGGTTTTGTGGTGTACAGAATCTAAAAGGTGGAGTGGACAAGAGGCAGCATGCATGCACACATCATCACAGGAGTCCAAAGCAGTTAATAGGTAGCCTGTTTTTCTTTTCCTGGCTAACAAGTTAAAACAAGCCTAACTTCAAAAATACAAGCCAATCCTTAATTTCAACTTCTTCAAAAGAGGATTTTCACTATCATTTTTTGATGTCATCCAACCAAATACCTGAATACTAAACAACAGTTTGGGTCTTTTCATGGGATTTGTAAAAAATATAAACATTTGCCAGCCTTACCCTTTAAATGAGACTATATTATAAATGCATATAGCCTAATGTTTGAAGAGGTTCCTCTATGTACAAACCAAATACTGTCAGAGTTTGAGGAAACAGACGTCAGTTGTGCACAGCTTCCTCTCAATAAGACCATGCGGTTAATTTTAACAGTATATGTAATACGCTGTACACACACTAACCATGTATAGTATATTATGAGGCACTATCATTGTATATTTATAGACTGAGAGTACAGTAGGCTATCACAGTAATTATTTCTACTCCTTTGACAGTGTCATGACTCTAATGGGTGGTGAGTTGTCTGTAGGGCCATACTGAATGTCCTTTTTAACATTAACATTTAAAGCTATTGAAGTTTCCAAATGAAGCTTTGAATGTCTGTCGCTATATTTATGACATCATCAACCTAAAAAAGAGAATCAACCTTGTTTAATAAATATAACTCGTCAGTTTTGTCAGCAGAGTAAACAGAGTGTCCAAAGGATGATGTTTTTCTGTCGGCTGTTGCGGAAGTTAGCATCACACTGGTTGACTGGTTCGTCAAAAAGTCTATGGGATTTTTCTACTGGATTTTAGGTTATTGCTGACAATAATTACCCTGGAAATCCAGAGTTCTCGCGAGAGCACAATTTGAATTTGCTCAGCGAGTCACTCTGGCAATCAGTAATGATGCTCATTACCCATGCCGTTGGAGCCGAGCTGCACCAATCACATCGGTGTATCTGATATAGGCGGGCCAGAGGCGAGCTAAACAGATGACGACAGCGCTGCAACGACGAAGTCCGGAATCAGTCAGTAAACATTGCAAGATGGCTACGGATGAACACCAGTTGTTTGAAACGGCTTTGGCCACTACAATGAACAAGCTAGACTTGGCTTTTTCTCCAAAAGAGGAACAGAAGACGGCGCTCAAATCTTTCCTTTGCAAGAAGGACGTTTTTGCTGTTTTGCCAACCGGATACGGCAAGAGTCTAATCTACCAGTTAGCTCCGCTGGTAGCTAAGCTCTGGATACGTCACCCTGTGTATTGTTCTGATTGGTCATAGTGTTATCCAATTGCATGCAGTGATATTTACAAATGCATGCTTGGTGCCGCCCCTCGAGTTGGGCCATTTTCATTACTCACAGCCAGACCCCAAATCTTTCTAGATTTGGATCTGGATTTCCAGGCTAGACAATAATCTCTGTGGCAAACAAATGTTTATGATACTTAGATGTTTTGTTCAGCAAGATAATCTTTACAAATGAACACTACTTTCATGATTATTGAAGCCTGAATGCAATCGGCAAAATTAAAAGCTAACATTAGCCTACCAAACAGACTGTAGCATGGCCTAATGTCACAATAACAAGACTATAAAGTCGTGTTCAGCGTAGCTCAGTGTGATGATGTTCTGTAGTCTCATTTAGCCACCTGTTGGCGACCACCTTTTTAAGACATACAGAAGCCTCAAAGTTCAAAGGCATTTACTGATGTATTTTATGTCATAGAACAAAACATGAAAGTCTCTTAAGCTTGTGTTAAACAAAGGCCTCATTTCAGACATCTAACTAAAAACACATTCAGAAAGCTCATTGACTCTGAGACGAGGGAAGCGTGAGTGGTAAAATGCAACCTCATTTTGAGGTTTTAAGACTCACTCTTGGGGCACTCTATACCACCCTGTTAAAATTCAGGTGCGTGCCTCCCTTTGTGTGTGGCAAGAGGGAGAGCAAACAGTCTTTTGATTGCAGTGAAAATGTTTTTTTCAAAGCCTAAATGGCAACAAATATATATTGAAGGAGAATTTTTTATTAGCAAAAATAAATGTTGAGAATTTTGGAAATTATTACATAATATGTTTTTTTCAATAAATTTTGACTTTTGAACTTTACAATACTCTGGAGTATCTGGCAAAGTTTGGATCACAAGTTGGAAACAATCAGCCTCCCCTCAAACTACTACTACTACTACTCATAAAATTAGTATAGCCTAATCTTAATCTGCAATTGTACAGATATCAGGTTTAAAAGCAATGTAGAAACATGAAGAAAAAAAGGCTCTGCAGCATTTGGATGTCAATCTAGAATTCGAATGTCATTGTAAAGAAATCTTTTTACTCTTCAGTACAGCCCTCTTTGTCTGCTGCAATTCCCATTTAGGATTAATAAAATAATCTGTTTTTATATTTGACATTTCAAGGGAATGTGCCTGCATGCAGATTTCATAGATAGAATTTGTTATGGCACCGTGTTTTTGTCAACATAAGTCTTCAATTCCTGAGTGGCTCAGAATAGCGAGCTTCTCCTGTGTGGCAAACCCTGTTCCATATTCATCAGCTGCTATGTTGGCCTGAGAGGTTCCCCCATGGTAACAACATCAATTAGAGTGGAAACACAGTGACACAATAACCAGAAAATGTCCCGTAGTACACGAGAATCAACACAAAAGTCACAGCCTCAGATATGCATCCATACCCTCACGTGCTTTCACATATGACGAATCCGTCAAGACAGGACTTCTTTATTATTCTGAATGAGCGATGGACTGAAGAGTCACTGTTGTATCTCCATCTCTCATCTCTTCCTCTCTCTGCCTCTTCCCCCCTGTCTCTCTGTCTCTCTCTCTCTCCTGTTTGCGTCACTGCCCTAAAGCCCTTCACATGGGAAGCACGCGTGCAGCCACTTGGAAAAAAAAATTAGAACAAATCTGAGAAGAGCGGTGGAAAACGACAACAACAAACAGCCCCGTCAATAAAAGCTCAATAGGGATGTAGCCACCATGGAGGCTGACAGAAGATAATGAGTTTGGGATATTTGATCCAGCCTGGTATTAATATCAATAATATCTACAGGCACACAGGGGAGCCACAGTGTGGCATAAAGCAATTTTTAAGGTGGTTCTTTAAGGTGAGCGAAAACTGAATATTTGAGCCAACTTCCTTTGAGGCGAAATGATTTGCTTTCAAACCAAAATGAATCAAAATGGTCGATTCAGATGATGAATCGAAGCAGTGATTGAGGAAAATGATTACAAGAATAGCAGCAAAAGCAAAATGTGTATCACAAACATGAAAACACACCGTTTCTAATGCGCCTGAATCTCAGTAGTCTGTGCCAGTGACCTACTTCCAGCCACCCAGGGGCACCCAGACTCCCAAACTAGCCTTAATTACAGCAGCGTCCCCATGCAGAAGGAGCAGAACAGCAGATATCAGACTGGGAACACTTACAGGAACTGGCTGGACTATTTCAGTCACAGCAGCACAGCTGCTCATTCAACATGGAGATTATTGATAGGACGAGAAGCCTGCAAGCCCTCATCCCTCTAATGAGTGTGTGTACGTGCATGTTTTCTTATGCACAAACAATACTTCGAAGCCGCGTATCAGTAAATAACCACTGCTTGCTGTTTGTCAAAGGAAGACAGTCAGGGACAGATAGACAAACACACATAGGGATCAAAAGTGTCACTGACATTCGGACAAACTGTCCTGTCCTGCCCTCAACTCCTGCTGAAAATAACCCCACTGTCTCTATCTCCCTCTGCTCCTGCAAAGATGTCCCAACTCACTGTCATTATCCAAAACTTTACTTTTACCAAGAAGTCCATTTTAACTCTCAATCAAAGCCATGACTGCGCTGAAAACATACATCAATAACATGTAAATTTATATATATCTTAGCAGCCTCAACATTTGATTTGTGTCATGATTCACCTCGGACAACAGTGCTGTCTGTCCAATCACATTCCACTCATCTGAACAAGACCAAAGCTCCTGTAGCCCATGGGCTCCACAGCATTTCATTGGCTAATGCAGAGTGGCAGGCGAAAGACAGACATAAACAACAGCCATTAAGAGAGCTTGACCCCACAGTGGGCTCTTTGCAACTGGCAGAGAAAAAATACACAAACAGAGTCAGAGTATGTTGTTCTGACTGCCTTAAAACCCAGAAAACATCACACCGTCACACTCAGATATGAGATAGTGAGACAGAGGGTGAGCACTGTGGCTCTGAGCCACGGCGAAAAACACAGAGATTTTAATTTTCAGAGAAGCTGCCAGTGTTTGTGTCGCCTCATTTACTCTCTTCACTCTCTGTGGCTTGTTTTGCGTCACAAACCAAACGGCTCTACCTTTTCCAAATGTGTATTGCATTTTAACAGCACAGGCTTTAATTTTGTCTGGAACAGCGCATCTATCATGTCGGACTGGTCGATTATATAACCTTTAATATTTCATAGATGTTGTCATTGTTGAAGCGATGAAAACTCTTATTTACAGATTAGAACGAGACAGAGAGTGATGGGATGGTGGGATGAGAGCAGTGTTCGCTCAGTAAGAGAGGGGATTAACGGTGAGGCCTATTTTAGGGCTAAAATGCCTCAAAACCCTGACAACGTCAACATCCCCGGCCGCAGATGACATGTGATGCATTTCCTGTGGCGGATCCAAGGAGGTGCTTTGGAAGCTCAGCTGACCTCATTTCCTGTTACACTGAAACCACCACAAAGTCACACCAGGGCAGAGAGCGCCACTGGGCCATAAAGGAACAAACCAGAGCTTCATTCTGGTCTCCTGACTCACTCTGGGCTCTGTTAGCTTCATTTCAAACCAAATAATCGGAGAGAAACACCAGACTGACAAAGATAAGATCAAGAGAATAAAAACAGAGATTTTAAGAAGGACTTTATCTCTTCGTCTCCGAAAGGTGGACCCAGCTCTAAATCCTACTCTGAGATAAGTTAGAGGATGTTTGCATGTCTGTATGAGTCTGCACACAGGTGGAGGAATGCATGCATGTGTTTGAAATGTCGCCAAATGTGACTGAAACACAGAAAAACAGAGGTTCTGCCAGCCCGAGCTTTCTGCATAAACCAAAGGATCTCCTGCGTATGTCTGCATGTGTCATGCAGGCTTGTGTGGGTCTGTGTCTGTGTGTATAGGATCTGCCAGAGCGCTGGCTGTGCCTACAGTGCCAGATGGTGTGCCCACAGCCTGGCTCCTCTGAGACCATAAAAAGAGAGAGATCAGTGGCATTTTGACGGGCTGACATGAAAGAGTCGCCGCTAACAGTGAGTGGAGGAGTGATGTGGCCAGATCAGACCTCTGAAACCTCGCTCACCCACACCGACAAACAAACAGGATCGCAAATAAAAAACAGAAGTGTAGCTGACACTGAATTGTATGCATGGTTCAATTCTTCCCCGGGTTTAAACTCAGTATGAAATGCAGAGCAAAAGAAGGACACAAGGTCAGCTCAGACACCAGGTTTTCAGATGCACCAGAGGATCCTTCAACCTCTGCTCCTCATGCATGTAAAAAGCCTGAGTCACGGAATCAATAATTACGACCGTCTGCTGTTTATATCCATCTCTAGAAATAGCCTGCTCAGCTACACAGAATGGCGTTTTAACCACGAAAATAAAGACTGTGGTATGATCAATTTATTGTCCAAGAAACTGTGTTGCAGAACTACTATGCAATGTTATTATAGTTAACAAAAATTATAAACTAGATGTGAGAAAAAAAAAAAACATTTTAGTGAACTGAAAAAAAAAAAGAAAAACTAACAAATAATTTTAGGTACTTACAAAACTAATTATAATAAAATATATACAACTAGAAACTAAACTGTATTGAAAACAAAAATTAAAAACAAAGTAAAAATAAAACAATTGAATAACTATAATAACTTTGCTACTGTGACTACTGTGTCATGGATGTGAGAGAGGGAAATATCCCTCCTGAGACAGAATTTGTGATGGATGTATTTTACATCTGTTCATTATTAAATCTTCTCGCCACTTTCCCAGGGTGAGGTCACAATGGGAACAGGACAAGCAGAGCAGCCCATGACACCCTCAGGGAACGTAGTGAAATTCAGTCTAGACTTCTCAACATGAACAAAACAAGAAGCCAAAGCAAAAGCTCTGACGTCAGTGAGAGACGTTAACATCACTGGACACTAAATTTGAAAACAGTGCCAAGTAGGATGTTCCAATTAAAAAGGAGGATATTTATTATATTTAAAGATTTTTTTTTTTTTAACGATTTTAATGTTTTGACGTTTATTGGAGGGTAAAATTATCCACAGTGCTTCTGTAGATTCCTAAATCTGTTTGTTAAGGAGCTCTATATGACATTCAGAGTCTGATTCATGTTGTCTGCACACTAGGCTGTTGTCATAAACTGTTTGTACATTTTCCTACAAAAAGCAATGCACCAAAATTTGTACATATCCCACATATTTTGAAAGACTGTGATCATGAGACCAGTGCGCTGAAGGAAGTAAGCAAAGGAGGAGTCTCGAGCGGCCTTAGAAAGAGGCAGGTTGGCGTGGTGGATGGGTCACAAAAACTCTGACTTTCCCTCAGGACTTTCCCGATGTGTGCTTGTAACTGTGAGACTCTGAGTCATCTTAAGGTATGTCCTCACTATGTTTCTTTGCCTACAACTAACCACAGTAATTTTAATTGCCTAAACCTAACCTCCGTAACTTTACATTAATTACATCACCCTATCTTAAGGACATAGTGCTATTCCTGGGAGCGCTAATCGTAGGATATCATACAAACTGTTGTACCTGCATTTTCGTAGGATATCATTCAAACCGTTTTATGAGAATATGTTGCTGCACATGGCCCTCAACAATGGAGGTGGCAGAGATGGCTAGCAGCTAACAATGCTAACATGGGAGCAGCACTATCAACAGTGTCAAGAGAGCTAACAGGTGGGCGTTACGCTTCTGCAACAATGGTGTAAGTTGGGACAGAGTTATCAGAAGTTTAGAGCTGTGGTGAATAGCAAGCCAGTGGATACACACACGGACTAACATGCACTAACATGCATAGTATACGTGGCCGGACCATCTACCACAACAAAAAACAGAGAAGCTCACATTTTGACACACAGAGGGAGCGTGACTTCATTCTCTGCGCAGGATGTCATTACTTCACTATATTTTTACATACCAAATAGTTGTTTGCTGATATATATTACTGCTCTGACTGTCATATACAGCTCCTATAATTTGGGCAGAGGTTTTAAATTCTTGTCCTCCTTTTTTAGTTTTTTATTCTAGCATTCCAATCTGAAACTCACTGCCATTAACTGCAAATATCTAGCCAGCCAGCAGCAAACGCAAGGGATGAGAAACCAGTGACTGACTGCACTTTTCCCAGGTATTATTCATCCACTCCAATATCACAAAAGTAACCAAGCAAAACTGCATTAACGTGGATGTTCCCTTTAATGCATCCATAGTAGAGCTTTCACAAGTAAAGCACAGGATGCTCTGAGTCAATGAGACAATCGATTCAATCCAGGAGACGACTGCTGCATTATAAGACCAGCTTCTGCATTGCAGATGGGACTCTACTCTATGGCAATCTATAGCACAGAGCCGAGGACATTAAACTATACATAGAAGCACCATATGGACATAAACATGTGTATGCACTCAGGTACAGACACACAAACACACAATGAATTTGACACATGAATTCATGTGTACACACAGATAAAAACATCACTGTGCATCCATGCTGTTACATCAATAATAGCTCATCCCCCATGAAAAGCCGTAAGACTTCTCCATATTGACACTCTCAGGTCTACTGCAGCTGACATCTGAAAGGCTCACTGAATAATTGATCACAGAGATCCTGATTGGTCTACAGTCTCACATGATACGTCTCCACTGCCCATCACCAGGCAGCGGACAACCCGACCCAACTGTGTGTAACCACTCATGACCTAGACGAGACCCAAGTCGGTGAAGTCATTTCATGTGCAGAATCTTAATGCCACACACACACACACACACACACACACACACAATGCCTCTAAATGTTCATTACTCCACTGTGCGTGTGCAGATTAGAAACTACACAATAGGCTGTTGGACAAAAGAGCTCACACAATGAAATTTATCTCAGTCAGATTAGATGAGTACAGAACTCTGAGCTTGAAATTCTCTCGGCGTCTTTGCACTGATTGGCTAAAGAATTGCAGCCGGATCCCATTAAGATCCAAGACAATTACAGATTTGCTCGTGGAAAACAATGTCGGGTGCAGAATCAGGCCAGAAATGCCCCGATAGTTTTGTTTTACAGATCTACAAGTAGGATTGAAGGCAAGAACTAAATATGTCATTTGTCTCACATTAGCCTTCTCACAATTACACTCTGTTTGAGAAGCACAGACTTCATTTCCTCCAATAACACTCATTAAGTTCACTCCACTCATACCAGTGTGGGATGGCAGACATTTTGGGAAGCTAATTGTTGTTATTATTTTGTCATTAAGACTGCTCACTGCAGCAATATTTTCTCACCCTGGTGGCTTGCAGAGCAATAGAGCACAAGAGGTCCATCAAGGCATCAGCTGCCATTTATGTAGGTGTGGTGGTTATAATGGTCCTTTATTACAGTCTAATGAGTCACCGCAGTGGTTGCTTAGCAATTTGTTCATCCTTTGCAAAACACCAAAATTAAAAGAGTAGCTATGGTGAGAAACACAAGTAAGTAAATAAGTAAGTAAGTAGAGTTTATGTAATACAGCACCATTCACGGGGCAAAGTCACAAATATACCTTTACTGGCATGAAACTGTTACAAATAAGCCCATAAAAAGTGTAAATAACAAACAAAAGCTAAGTAACAACAGACCTTTAAAACATAAAAAAATATAAACATTAAATACAGTCAGTTTTTATGGGAACGTCCAGAAAACGTCACATTATTTTAGGGCTGAGAGGGAAAACAAAGCCTTTGCTGGCATAATGAGGAGTTGCTGTGTGGCTTGCTGCACGTAAAGTAGTTAGAGGGTATTTTCCAACCTGAACTCACTAATGGTAATAACATTTTTTTAAACTGGTCCTGTATTAAGCAACAGTGCTGCTGCCAGCAGGGCCAGGCTACAAATGCAAACACTTATAGCATGTTCGCACCACCAATTTACATCCACTAAGTGTGTTTTTGTCACTGACAGGCTCAGATTGTTATTATAAGTGTCTGACAAGATTATAGAAAGGATCCCTACAGAGATAGACATTTTTATAGAGAGTAAGATCATTTTTGTTTAACCAGAAACAGCCCCAAATTCATTATTCCCAAACCCACCAGACTCCCATTAAATAAACAGTAATTTTATCATTGTAAAACACACTCCATTCAAAGTAGAGAGAAACAAAAGAAAACTTACATAAACCATCTTGGTTCAACTTTCCACTGTTTTAACATTCCCCAACTCTGGTTTGGTTAAATAAACTCCTAATTCTCCCAGTTAGATGAGAAAATATGCTGGCTCTGTACACACAAGAATTACTGTTTATTTAAAGGGAGTCTGGTGGAATTGGCGATGGTCATTTCCAGGCTGTTTCTGGTTGAACAAAAAGAATTTAACGCTGTATCCAAATAGTGTTTGATTGTTTTGCCACTGGTAGAAAAGTTGTGAGCCTCCAAGGACCTGTAGTTCTTGAGGTTGTGTGATAATGTTACAACACGTCGTCAGTGGCGATCCTAGACCCAAAGAAGCACATCAGAGCCCCCAACACTCCTGATGTTGTTTTTCCTCCTCCTCTTTCTTTTTTATTTGTTTCTGGTGACCAGAAGGGTACACACATTTCATGGTGTTGACCGATACACCTAACATATATATGACAGTTACAGGTGGCTAGCTGACCGTCCTAACTAACAGTATCCAGTGAGTATCCATAAGTTGCCAATATGGGTGACCATTAGGGGGCCCTTTTCCAAAAATTCAAAAACCTCTTGCACACTGTCAAAACATAGGCCAATGGTTTTGAGTAACGTTAGCGCTGCTATACTGTCTCAAATCGTGCTTGGAATTCACTAAAAGTATTACATCACGGCGTTAATGGCTGTGGGATATGAATATTATGGTAAGTTTAATTAATCATATTTAAAGTAAATGTAATAGTGTCTCTTATGTAAGCATTTACATTTACAGTCTGGGGGAAAGGACTGTTTCCCCCTCGCTGACTCTGCCCTCACCATGCCCTCTTGCTATAACTAGACACCAACTGTATCTATAGGAAGAGTCCACCACCTCAAAGGCACGATGACCTTTTGTTACAATAACGCCATGATGACCACCGAAAAGAAATCCTGGCCACCTGCATTATTGTGAGACTCACAGTAGGTGATGCTTACTGTAGCAGAGCCTGTGTTTCTTCCACAGGGTGTAATCTACCATGAGGGTTGTATGAATGTGTGTGTGAGAGTGTGTTTAATCAGCAGAAAGAGCTGGATTTGGACTTAGTAATCAGGAAACGGTCCCAAACCCTTCCTTGTAATTGGTTATGACTGCTAAACAAGGGTAAGTGACAAACAAACAGGCAGGCAGGGGTATTTTTAGCTGCTCCTAACCACATACCAGCAGAAAGTCAAAAGAGGGAGGGGGGGTGGATTAAACAAGCCTTGTGGTCTCTCCTGACTACATCTGATTACATTATGTAAAACAGCACATCCTGAGTTCAAAGAGCAAAAAAGCAGAGTGGTTACAACTCAGAAATGACTAATGGAAAAGCCATGAGCGCTGTAACCAAGACATTAATGTTACCATGTGGCCATAAAAACACACACTCACCTTCTGTAGACTGGTGGGATTCAGCTGAGTTTTGTCTATAATCTTCACCGCCACCTAGAGAGAGAAAAGACAGGAAGACAGAGGAAGAAAGGCAGAGGGGGGAGAGAGAGTGGGATGTAGAGATAAAAGATAAACAAGATGTCAAAACTAATTCTAGTTTTGTATTTGTGTTTTGGTTGTACAATGAAAGCTTGTGTTGCAATGAACTAGTATCCTCATTATTTCACTATTCCGCTGTGAGGCGGCTTTGTCAAAACATGTCACCGCTGAAATCGGTTTAATCTGAACACACCTTAAAGCTCTTCTGTTTAGTAATTTGTGCAGAGATGAAGCTTGGATTGGCAGGGATAAAAAAACAGATGCATTTGTTGATGATGGTGAATATAAAATAAGACCCACTGCACACAGGAGCCTTTCAGTATATGTAAATGTATCCGCAGACAGTCTGTCCAACTGTCCCTGTGTGGCAGCCAGGCTGGAGTTGGCATATACGACTCTGCAGGTCGGTGATCTACTGTTGGCACGGCAGATCTTGCTAGGCAGCAGTCTGAACCATCCATCTCAATAATCACCCCAAAGTGCACACTGAAACAGACCTGCTCCCCTCACTTTCTGAGAGCTCAGCAGCTTTCACAGTGCAACTAGCTGAGCCACACTGCAGACTCACCACCAGTAAACCCATACATTATGCTGATAAGTGATGCACGGAGCAGTTTTACAATATAATGTAATTACACTGAAATAAAACACATGGCCTTTTGTTGTTGCACAAAATAGTTCCATAATAATTATAGTTTTATTACACAGCCTTAAGATTGGCTGAATAAATACAAATGTCACCAGTCTGTGGTCGAACCACAAGGCAATTACCACAAGACTTTTTCAGCCCTGCTAAAGAGAGCGCCGGGCTCTGAGGAAGGCCGACAAAGTTGGTTCAAAACACTTAGGAGCTGCAAGGCCTGTATGGGCCTCAAGGGGAGTTTAGACTCTTCAACTGTGTCCTTACAGACCATTTCACAGTGTTATACATTTTTAAATGTGTTGGGTGTTTATTCTCTGTTGTAATGTTTGTTATAATGGCAGCAGCTGACAGGAAGTAAACAATCCAAGCTGTTTTACAGTAACACAGCTCCAATGAAATTGTTTACATAATGATTCTTACCATGTTTTAAGTATTGCAAGTGATATATACCCCAAAACACCAGCATGTTACTAAATGTTCTTGAGTGTGGTGTTGATGTAATGAGACACTATTGTTCCTTGATCTAACTTACAGCTGAAATACATGAGCAACTAAGTCATGCAAGTCACTCTGTACTTAACCACTGCAGTGCTTTGAGCTAAATGCGAATCTCAGAATGCTAACATGCTCCCAATCAAAAAGATGATGATGCTAACCAGGTACAAGAGTGGCTGAGATTTTAATATTTGCATAACAAGTGAGTTAAAGCATGTTCATTTCTTATTTTAAAATGTAGCCTGTTGAGTTTTCTTGTAAACAAACTGTTAAGTTTACATTACGTGTTATTCATCAAAACACACTCAGTGCAGTTACATGGACATGAATAACCTGTTGATGAGGTTTATCGCAGTTGTGATCATATTCAGAATATGATGTTTACATGAGTACAGAGAAATCAGGTTATTCATATTCCCCTAGTTTCTGTCAGAGTACTCCATCTAGCATATTCAGGTTTCTCATAAACGTATATGGTGTTTACATGCTCAAACATATAGTCCATAAACCTGATCATAAATGGGTTATTCATGTCTCATTGTGTTTATCCTTACAGACCGAGTCAGCAATTCTGAAAGACTGTTCATATATGAACTCAACACCCGAACAAACAGACCCCTCCCTTAAGTGCTCCTTCAGAAGCTCCAGTAATATCTGCGATGCAATTTAAGTTTCATTACTATCGTGGTGTGGCTCCGCTCCTCATGACCTCGGACGGGAAGAGAAGGAGTAGCTGGTGTAGTGTTGTGTGGCTCAGCCTGAGCGGCTTTATTTGTTCCCCATTTACAGAGCCAGGGCTGTGTACGAACATCAGATTTATTTTCAGCGCACACAGAACTGACAGCTAGCGGACTGTGAGGTCATATTAGCTGAATCTGACAAAATGTGTGTATGATTAGAATCCCCGACTGCATCTTTAAGCCCTAACAAATGTGTTTAATGAATTTCCAACCTCATAAAACAAACTGTATAGCTGATTTTTTTAAAGCACTTTAAATCAAGCATATTTACATCTATGATACAAGATAGCGGTCTCCGTCTTCCCTGCTTTTGCTTGCGTGTAGCAGCATATCTTGACGTTTTACCGCCACCCTTTGACCTGTGGAATAGTGTGAAATTATCAGGAAGGCTGTGTATCATGTCATGCATATGTGTGTGTCGTTGTGGGAGTCACTGAGAGGAAAAACAGCTCCATAGTGCTGAAACTCCCCAGGGTACCTTTAACCTGCCCAAATATTCCATCGTCAATGTGTATATAAAATACTAAGCAACTAAATAACCACCAAAAGGCTGTGATGAAGGGCTCTTGAGCAAGGTATTGAACGGATTTTCATTCATACAATGACTGACATGGTTAATTATGTAATTATTATTATATTATATTATAATCATCATGTTGGCAACTAACACACAGCACAAGAAACTACTGATATAGATATTTGCTGTTAGTATAGAAAGGACAGCATGTTTTATAATAACAGCAAATAAATCAGGCTAACACTTGATTCAAAGCTGTAAACTTGACAAATACCTGGTGAACTATTTTTTCAAGGATGTATTAGTTGTTGTTTTTTAGCTGAATCAGGAGCCACTGCACCACAGATTGCTGCCTTTTCTCTCGTTCTCTCGTCTGCATTGTGAAACTATCAAGAACACATTCCAGACTTGAGTAAACGTTACTCATATTGTCTTCTGTCCTTCTGTATGTTCAACTGCTCAATAAGATTCAGACATAGAAACTGTAACCCTGACCTTTCTTTGGAAGGGAGGATGGGGAGAAATTGCCTTTGGAGATCAATGATACAATAAAAGCATTAATTACAATTTATGATAACAGCATTACTGTGACTCCAGCCTTATGAGAGCTTAATAAGCATGCTTCAGTGGATGCAGACTCTGGCTGTAATCCCAAGCAGCCTGTTAAGGGGAGAACCAGTAAGCAAATGCTGAGTCACAGTGGAGAGAATGCAGGTTATTCAGCCCAAGCTGGGTTTCCCTAAGACTTACAATACAAGTGGCATTTAATTTCAACCAAACTTGTAAACTAGACTCCATAATGACAGCAATGTGGTGGCTGTGAGAGGAAAAGAGTCTACGAAGCAGGGAGAAGAGAGAGCCGAGTGAAAGACTGCAAAGTGTGTAGACACGCAGTACGCAGGTGGTGTCTATTTGCAGCCTGTCTTAGGTGGGCAGGTGCACAGACAGACTTCGCTTCCCTCCTTTCTGCTTCCTCCTGTCATGGACAAAACTCAGGTGGAGGCGATGTATGCCTGCAGGTGTCGGAGCTGTCCTAGTGTGTCACTCCATTGTTCCAGCTCTGCGTTAGTCAGAGATATTCATTGCATTTCCTCTACACTGAACCAATATTTCCCTTCTTGTTCTCCGATTGAGAGATTTGATGAAGACAGCACACTTCATATGCCAGCGTCTGTGTGCACGTGGGTGTGTGTGTTCGCTGTCTAATGGATTTGAGGGTGAATAATTCAGTTGCACAGTGACAGAAGGGCAACGTGCATCACTGTTAATTATTCAGCGCGTTCGTAACACACGGCCCATATGCTCTTCGCCGCATGCGGGTCTTGTGATAGCGCGCGCATTTCAAACACGTACACGTGAATATTCAGCTAGAGGACAGGGGAGGGGAAACTTAGTCACAGCATCACTTGTGTGCTGGAGAGCTTCACATGTTCCTCTACACTTTTATTTCCCCCTGAGCTCTTTTTACACAACCACAAGGTCACGATCTCTGTGCGCTAAAGGGAACTACTGTAACAGAGCATAATCTCATATCTCTTGCACAGAAAACTATTACTTTTGCTAGATTGTAAGAATATAAATAACATGTACAAAAATGTACATATTTTTCTGTCATACACATAAAGTGCCTCTTTATAAAGCCTAAGTTATAATTAACCCATAAAAAATTTACTCCAGCATTCTTTACACTACCATATAGTTTATGCAGAGCCCAGTAAGCAGTAACAACTCAACCTGCATATACAATTGATACTTTACGTGTCTATTTCTGTCTCCTCTGTATGTACAAAATCTACTTGCAGTCGAGTTTTTTCTTATTCATGTTGAGGGCCTAAAGATAGAAGGTGTCGCACAGATTTTTGCATCCTCCAAAGCAACTTCAGAGGCTGTGAAAATAAAACTGACTTGAGGAGATATATACACCAGTTTCCATACCTACTTGCCACATAACAGCTGTATGTTCATGTTTGCTTGTCTTTGTTTAGCTCTGTTGTCTTTCTTTAGCTGTACAGTATGTCTATATTTGGTTCTTACGGTGCATTTTTTTCTCTGCACTGTGTGAGGCCATGAAGAGCTACTGAAAAGCAGAGGCAAACTCCCTTTATGTGTCAATATTCCAGCTGAAACAGTTGATTTATCAATAACTTGATTGAGAAAAATAGTTAAAAAATAGTTGCTTCATCAGAATTTGTCAGAAAAAATATTAAATATTCCCCCGTTATAGCTTTTCACTTGTGAAAATTTGCTGTTTTTCTGCATTGTTTCTGATAATAAACTGAAAATCTTCATATTTTGTTGGTCAAAGAAAACAAGCAATTCAATGACATCGACTTGAGTTTCAGTAAATTTGGATGGGCATTTTAACTATTTTCTTACATTATATAGACCAATGATTAGAGAGATACTTTGCCAGTTGTTAGCCAGATTTGTATCATAACAGCATGGGCAGTATATGTAAAAGAACTGCGGTGAACTTCCCTCCATCTTACCAGAACCCGGACCTCCCTGCTTGTTTGACAGTGAAAATCTGCCAGATGATGCATTTTCTCTGACTCTATGGCTGCTGCTTGAACTACAGATTGTACCTCCTTATGTTTGTGTGCTCGCCGCCACTACAGACACAAAGAGTACAGAAGAGGATTATCCCTCTCTCTCAAACTTGGATCAAATGCAGATCAAACTATAAAATTTGGCAGAGCTCATTAAATATGAACCAGGGTTCTGTTACTGTAATGCCTATTCCTCACTTAAAATGTCTTCAGAAACATATTTTAGTTTACTGTTTAACTGTAATACAAGATCTTTTGTTACCAGCTGGCAGCCATATTGTTTTCGGACAGGCAACTTGCATCATGTCACCCACCAGTGGGAGTGTTTATTGGTCTGGGGCTTCGCAGTGCAACCTGATGGTTGTAAGTTTTCTACTTATTGAGCAAAAGTGAATGCTACAGCCCTTCTCCTCTGTTTTCTCTGGCCATGTAGCACCAATTTTAAAAGTATTTGCATCTTCTACGGCACAGACAGACCAGTTCTGGGACAAGACCATCTTTCCAACAGTGAGTTCTTTAATAAATCCATAAATATCTTAAGATTAATAATAATAACAATAATACATTGGATTTATATAGTGCTTTTCTGGATACTCACAGATAGATTGATTAATCTTAAGATTATTCTTACATAAATCGAAAGATTAATCAATACTTTTTCTAATACTGCTCTATATTACAATATCCAATCGATTGTCAAAGCAGTTGAATATGTCCCACTGATATGCATGACATCAGATAAATTCTTTAAACAAGAGCTCTTTTTTGCAATAATCAATTTAAGCAACCAAATCCAGTAAAATAACAATGTGGTGCGATCATATCATTACAATACAAATTCACTTAAATTTGACAAATTAAATTGATAATGATAATGCACCATCGCTTCCCTAGTGGGCAGGAGATGAGGGCATATGGTAGAGGCAAATGTTTCCATCAGTGCAGCTGAGCATGTGTGTGTGTATGTGTGTGTGTGTAGTCGCCCTCTTCAGCAGATAGGACACTCTGTCACCTAGAAGTGACTGTTGCTCTGCTTCAACAGAGCTCCCACTGATGCTTTTCTACAAAGGTAAAACTTTCTTTTGTTTTAGCTGTAAGAAAAATGTTTGTCAGTAAGAAGCTTGCCAGACTCGAGCTCAGATAGAGTCAGTTTTTTAGTGGGTTATGTTCTTTCCACCTGTTCTCTTACTCACTCTGATCCATGTCTTTGCATTCTGATGAGCCAGCAAGGGCACTCAGGCACACACAGCAGCGCCTGACCTTCTCAGCAAACAGTGGGCAGCATACCCAATATGGCTGTTTAACATTAGCGTGGAAGGACACAGAATGGATCAAACTGTTACTGGTATGACCTCGGAGAATA
The DNA here is from genome assembly GCF_011397635.1 of Epinephelus fuscoguttatus. NCBI lineage: Eukaryota > Metazoa > Chordata > Actinopteri > Perciformes > Serranidae > Epinephelus > Epinephelus fuscoguttatus. Next base: position 20,127,290 of record NC_064767.1, read on the forward strand.
TGGACGCCCTCCATACTCTGATATGACCAATGTGAAACTTAGAGGATTTAAGGATGCAGGTGGATAAGAAACAGAGATGAGAGGATATCTGAGGTGGATCAGGGCTGTCAGTGAGCGCTGCGAGTCCTGCTGAGTGAGAGACAGTGAACAGATCGCAGGTCATTGTTTTCTCCTTAGGGAAACAGGAGCTTTAATTACTGACACACCAAAGCAAGCTGTCTATCACTCTGACAGGTCAGCAGTGTATGACTGTGTTTGTGGGAGTGTTTGAGAAAGGCAGAAAGAGACAGACTGGCCTGACCTGATGGGGAAAGTACAGTATTTTGATGATGGGAGATCATTCATACTCCTCAGAGTCAGAACAGAATCAGCATCTCATATGCAAAACACCCACTGGAGAAAAATCTTTTTATGAGAGAGGTGATGAAGCAAATAAATATGACACCATCTTTCTGTTACACTTTGCTTACCCAGGTGGATGCGTAAAACTGCAACTCAAATTATAATGAATGTAGTAATGAGCTGCAGCTCTAACTGTTCACGTGTAGCAATAGAAGACTGAGGCTGAGATGAAGATTGTATTGTACATGGACAAAACAGTAACACCTAAATGTTTTTTAAATATGAAACAAAAGCATTGTCTCACCTCTCGTCCAGTCAGGACATGTCGTGCCAGCTTCACCTTGGCGAAATTCCCCTTCCCAATGGTCTTAAGGAGGCGGTAATTGCCAATATGGGGGTGCTCTTCAGTGGAGGTGAAAGAGTTGCGGCATCGCGGCAAGCTGTGGCGACTGGCAGACTTTGTCGGGGGGACTGGGGGTTCAACAAAGCCATCCACTGAAGAGTGCTGCAGGAAAGCCACACATGTCGAGGTCAGCAACATTCCCTGAGTGAAATTTATACAGACACCAATACAACAAGTCCCTGAACCTCTCTGGCTCATTGACAAGCTCAGTAACTCCAAAAGGACCCTCTCTGTTGCCACACTGGCAGCACGCATACAAACAATGCAGCAGAGTGCTGCAGTGGAGCTTTGTGTGTGTGCCAAAGGTGGGATATTCACTGTGCAAACAGAGATGAACCCATTAACCTAGATCCAGATTCAAGAAGGGGATCTAATGTTCTACATGTGCATGAGTGAGCACATACACTGTAACTACATTTACATGCAAGCCCAAGGAGAACTGTGTGGGAGAGAATCGGGTTCCCTTTTCTCTTTCTGTGACACCTTAACCTCAAAAAGACCTTATCAGCCATGAGACAAGACTCGATAACAATAGACACTGGGCTCCTTTGACTTTGTGCCTTTGAGAAATACCTACAACATGTGCAGCACAGAGTCACGAATTGAAACAATATTACTGGCTCCATGGCCAAACCCGACAACAACAAGTGTCCCTGTGATATGGCATGTGAAGGTGAATTAGGAACAGCTTGCTATAAGTACAGCGCTGGCACAGGCTACGCGCAGTCTCTGATGGTCTGTTTCCTCTTCTCCACGACAGCTGCTGATGTCAGTCCAGGTCAGAGATCCCATGATCCTCTGCTCCTGAGCACCACACCCAGCCAGAGAATAAAGCCTTGGTCTGGTTACCCAGGCTCCCCTGCTCCCGTTTCACCAGGGAAACGCTACACCCTGCAGGGTGCGCATCACCTCAGCTAGCACACAGGCTGACAGAGGGAGAGCTACACTGCAGGATTCAAACAGTGTCACAGTATGGGTTTGTTTGTGTGTGGAAGGAAAGGGGAAACTTTGATTAGATGCCAGTCAAAGTCAGCATCCTTGTTTTTAATGCACCAAAACTCTCTTTACACCATGACAGAGCAATCTGTGCACTGTCTCTGTTATATCCGCAGCTGGTAAATATCCACAGTAAGGTGACTTTAGTTGTTTTAATCAACTTTAACTCAGACCTGTCATAAATCCAGTTCATCCTTCAGACACACATGTGCGTACACACAAACACACACTTGGCCTGACTCCAGATTCTGTAAATTAACCAAGAGGCATCTGGACAGGCAGGTGATTAAATACACAAAGTTTGTCTCACTCGCCCATCCATTAACTCCCAGCCACTGACGTTATGTCCTTTGGGGAGGCCAGACATAAAAAATAACACACACCTGCACAGACACACACACACACACAAAAATAAGAAAGCGAGGAGAGAGCTTCTTCTATTTTGCTGCACTTAAAGCCACTCGTCTCTCTGAGTAATAAGCTGTTATGCAATGCAGTTCAGCTGCTAGTGGGCCCTGGGGCTGCATGATGGAGTCGAACAGAGGCAGGCTAGGCTGGCTGGCTACTGCCAGTGCTGCTGAGGCAGTGCTTTGTGTCTGTGAGACCTAAAACAGCATTAGACTGTTAGACAGTTACATTAGCGCTGATGCATTTCAGAGAGAACAATCAGAGAGCTGATATCATTACAGGTTAAGTTACATAACTTTGGAGACGTATTTTCCAATTTAAATTTTATCACTTGAAGATGAATAATCCAGAAATGGAGAGCCAAAATAAATCTCTTTTTTTTAATCCTGGGAATAACCTTTAAAAGACTGCTTCCAGCTGTTTCCACTGCTTGTAACACAATATAATATGAGACTGTGCCTCGTCTTGTTTCCAGGAAAAAAAAATCTGACGAACCTAGATATGTCAGAGCCTGTCGGCATACATACAGCAGTCCTAATTTGGACTGATCTCAAAAGATTTGTATTATTATGCTGTGCTTTGTGGGCGCGTGAGTATGTGTGCGCGCGAGCAGCAGGGGCAGTCGTTCACAAACATTCCTACACACAGTGAATGAGAAATCTGCAGCCATTTCTTTAGCCCGTTATAAATATATAAATACATGTCTGTATCAGTGTCGTGGCAGCAGAATGGAGAATAATAACACGCTCCCTCCTCCTCCACCGCCTCCTCCTCCTCCTCTTCACCACTGAGCGTGCAGTTACAACAGGGCCCAATAGGTGATGGATGTCACATTGCGATGCTACCAAGCGTTGCCATTGAAAAGTAGGGCAACATCCTCCCCCACCCTCCCTAAATATTGACGTTGTGGACTAGAAAATACCCCCAGTAGCACGAGTGGAGCAACACCATCTTCCTCACAGGCCACACAGGCAACGGTTTCATTCTCAACATTAACATTCAAGCTTCGCATGTATCATTAAAGCCAGCACACTGACGCAGTGCGTTGTCGAGGCTAGCCGTATTGTGCACAGAAACTGGGGCAGACACAACCAAACTGCACCTTTATTCTAGGTTATTCTAGGCTTTTTATTCCCGTCGGAGGGGAAGAGGAGAAAAAAAGCCGGGGTGCTCATTGGTCGAGTCGCTCTGCAACACTAGCCCCAAAAAGCGCTGCCATAAACCTGCACCGAGCAGTGCGCAAAATAGCCACATAGCTAGGTCATTTTTATGCCGTTCCCACGTCCGGCGTAACACCGGCGTCCATGGATAACAAGCACTTACATTCTCGGTGTCACGCTCGTTCACCGTGGGCAATGGCGTTCTGGTCGACATCTTGTGTGCTTCGCAGGCCGCTCAGCGATGCAGCGGGCTGGGCAGAGCAGACACGGCGCGGTCCGTCGGTGCCTCCGTCCCTCTCTCTACATCCCCTGTAAACACCGCAAACGGCGGCCCTTTTTTACCGCAGCATAGCGCGCGCAGGGCCCAGCCGACACGCCAGATTTTCTTATTGGCTTTGTGCACTTCCCCTCAGGTAGGCTAGTGGCAGACAGAAAAGGAGGAAAGAGAGACTGAGAGAGAGGGAGAGGGAGTGAGAGGGGGGCAGGCCAGGAAGATGCGTCGGTAGCGGCGGACGGGTCTGCGCAGCGCATCTCAAACCTCCCACCAGGAAGGATGGAGGGATCTCTCTCTCTCTCTCTCTCTCTCTCTCTCTCTCTTTTTCTCTCCCTGCCTCTAGGCTACACACACTCTGCCTTTGTCTCCTCTTTATAGCTCATTATTCAAGTCACCAGAAAACTGTTAAAGCACACAGTTGGCACAGTGTCTGTCAGATTTGGACCACATTAACCACAGCCTGCCAAACCTGGAGAAATATTTCATCATGCAGCACAGTAATTATACCCTTAAAGTTGATTTTGTAGTGTGACTGAATGCATGTCTCAATTATGGCTGGAGTGATATAAATCAATGATATTTTGTTGTGTAAATATGGTTTAACAGCTTAGTGATTAAGATTTCCTGTGGTTTGAATATGACAATGTGGTAAACAGTCCACAGAGAGGCCTAGTTCAAGGGTGAGGCCTGTGTCACACTGCAAACTGGACAGACTTTGCCATCTGTTGGACAGTCACAGCATTACACCCCCCCATTGTTCCTCCAGTCGTGATCGATGATTTTTTTTTCTGAGTGAGCACGGAACAAAACATGAGTCTGCTACTAAGAGGCAGATTTTGTCTGCTTCCCATCCGTGAAATCATTACCTGGGTTTTTCAGGGTGTGGTGATGATGTTATGACGTGTGCATGCATGCAGGTGTGCATGCGCAGTTTGTCCAGTAGGTGTCAGGCTACACCTGCAGTATATGTTGCACATCTGCAGCGTCTGACATGTGGGGCCCAAAGAAATAATGCCATTACTCATCTTTTTTTGTCATGAATTACCTTCAGCTTTTATCCTCTGTCTCATAAGTCATGATTGTACTGACACGTCATATTGTGATGAGGAACAAGCTGTGTAACAGGAGTTAATGTCCATTACTGAGTCTCTTGTATGAGATGTCACATCTTCTTTGTCCCTTTGGTATTATGGTGGAGTTTCAGGCAGACAGTTGCACCTTCCTGGGCGTTACATGACTGATGGTTTGTCTCACGCAGCAGAGAGGCCCCAACCATAACAATGGACACAGCATGATATAACGTATCACAATAAGTGATGGATATAGGAGCTGAAAGCCACTGAGAACATTAGGTCTGTTTTTGTGGTTTTGAGGTATCTGTGGTTTATTTTTCAGCGACTACAAACGACATCAGCTCACTGGGACCACCACCATCCTTCACGTCAGGTTGGAGTGCTCAGATTCATTGAAAAATGTTTTGTCTTCATAAAGTTTTTAGGGGGAGATACCAGAACAATATGCAAAAAGATAAGATGGGTTCAACCAAACAAAAGGGGTCCAACACTGGATCTTGGCATGTAGATGGGCATTTTTGGAATTCTGCATCTGATCCCTGCGTGGATCAGGTCCCAACATAGCAGATCTTATCCTCTCTGAGCCCTAACAACTGGGACCAGCTAAATAATTCCAGCAAGACACATCCTCTTACTACTAATAGTGAGATTGTTGGCTGTGTTTTGCTCGTATCTATTTTAGATTTGATAACATGTACTCAGTTTTTACGCACTAAAATGAAATAAAATTTTGTTTGTGTCTATCACTTGGGAAGGTGAAATTATCCTAAAATAAAATGCAACTTTTTTTTTTCTTTTGGTGTTGTAAGCAGAGGCCTTCAGCACTCTGTCTTAAAGCATTCACAGAGCAGTGTGTTCGTGCCTGGGATTTGCATTCTGTACCTGAGTTGCACTGCTGTGGAATGTAATGGGCACTGACACTGGTTTAATGAGTGCATGTACACCCAGGGCCAAATGCAATTACATGCTCTCACAGGCAACCATCAAAAAAGTAGGCAGCTGTTAACCACCATTCATCGCGGATGGTCATGCAGTTAACTGTATTTGCAGGACAGGGGGTGAGAGGAAAGAGTAGAAAGACGGAGAGAGAGGGGGGAGAGAAACTAAACTCATTATGAGACAGATAGTGGAGTAGCATCTGTCAGCATTGGCACTTTACCACAGCTCTTTTTGCCTGACTCAGTTTCACCAGTGAAAGTCAAGCCACGCTTTCCAGTCAGTAACAATGTTCGCACACATCCTGCAGAAGTGTGGGAAATACCGCGAACAGCCTCTTCAGGAAGGAGGATGTTTTGTACAGTTTTGCATTCTTACATTCAGCCACAGTTTGTGCCTCTCACCATTACATTTAAACACAGACCTAAGCGTCTGAGAAGTAAATCAGCTACCTGGTGATGTTTGAGAAGGTTGTTTAACTCTCACTGATGTTCTGAAAGTAATGTAAAAATCCTCAGAGATTCTTTAAACCATCTGAATGAAAACATTTCCTCCACTGCAGGATAAAATAAAAGGTTTGTTGCAGTATTTCTAATCCAGGTAGTGGAAATTACATAATGTCCTTGCTCTTTCTGTGCACATAAGTAAAGCATTATTTTGTATGAAAATATAAAACATCAATTTAGACAAATATACCAATAATCAGTTTTTTTTAATGTTTTTTGGTTCATGTTAAAGGAACAGTGTGTCAGATTTAGTGGCATCTAGTGGTGAGCACTGCAGACTGCAACCAGCTAAAACTTTTTCCATGTGCTAAGCATCAACTCCCGGTTGGGATTCCTTCAGGGTTTATAGTTCAGGAGGTTTTTACTGGGAGCCAAATAATCCGCCGAGGTTTCGTCCTTTCCAAAACAAAAGGACCAGGTGATTAAAAGCTGTAGAAACACTGAATAAAGTAATTTCATATTACAAATCAGTGTCTCTCCGATGCTGTTTGGCTGCTAGCCCAGCACCTACTAATGTGTGCTCACCTTCTTCCTCTAATAACGTAAGACCCAGATGTTCAAAAGGTTTTTACCAGGAGCCAAATTATCAACAGAGGTCTCTTCCTCTGCAAAACAAACAGACCAAGTGATTTAAACTGGTAAAAACACTGAATAAAGCAGTTTCACATTTGAAAATTACTGTATCCCAGATGCTGCTCGTTGTGGAGGGGCTGCTGCTAACTTCAGAGACCACTGCATAAACTTGAATAGCCCTATCTAGCGCCAGTGCTTGGTTTGTCCATTCTTAGCTACTGTAGAAACATGGCTGTGAGACAAAGAAAACATGATTATTATACTGTATTCCATTTTTACCAGTATACCCCCCTCAATCCTACACACTTCTCTTCTTAGTGCTTTGTCGAATTCGCATAGCACTTCTTTAGCACTGTTAGACTCAACTGTTAGAATGGACAACATGTCAAAATATGTGCAACAGGGCCAGGAATTTTGGGAACCTTGGGAAACAGGTTTAAAAATATTTTTTATTGTGCAGCAGACAGAATATTTTTCATCCAGATGGTTTGAAGAGCCTTTAAGGATTCTGGAAATACCTTCAGCTCAGCCTTGAGTGTTGTTAAAATCCATTCTGGGTGTTTCTTTTTTCTGAAAAATTTGCTCTGTGAATGAAATGTATTGGTAACACATGAGAGACACAAACTGGGGCTAGCTCACGTTAGATTCACGGTCTAGTTCATTTTAAAGGAACATGTGCCAACATGATTAAGTCCAGTTTGGGTAAATACAGTCGAAGTCTGAAGTCTGTGTTCTGATTTACTACTGTTACAGCTATATATCACTACTGTCCTAGCACATGTTGTAGCTCTAATCAGCACACATCAGTGTGAGCTAAAAACACATAAGGTATTACAAATAAAGAGTCATCAGTAGAAATTCCTGCTTTAGAAACGTGTTAACTGAACACCTTACAAGGCAGAGCTTGCACTCCGCTGTCTGCTCTGACAAGTCAATAAAACCCACTGGTATGCTGAACATTTTTGGAAGGCAAGATAGATATGAGGCTGTGGTGGAATTTGATCAGGCAGAGAGCCAGCCTCCTGTTCATTACAGAGCTTCCCAGCAGCAACACACCCTCCCGGTGAGCACACCTCAACCTGAGGAAAAGTATTACTGACTGGCACGTCAACAGCCCGCGCCCACCCTTGGCCTCCCCTCCACCTGCCTGTCTTCATCGCTGTCACATATGCATGTGCTCACACACGCTACATACAATGCACGCACACACACACACACACACACACACACACACACACACATCATGTACTGTCTCAATTTCTCCCAAGTTGTATTGGGAGGGATGGCAGGGAAGTGGAAACTATGAAAAGGCTTGAAAATCCAGGGCAGATGTGAGCTGACAGGGCGGGAGAGATGGAAGTTGACTGGGAGCAACGAGTGTAAGTGAGAATCTTTAGATTTAACTGCAAAACTGTCTTTTATTCATGTTTGGTTGGATTATTTTCTGACACTGTTTGGGAGAGAGGCAGTGATAGTTCATACTGAAAATACTTTAATTTTGGAATATAGCCACTCAGTATTCTGAAGCCTCATTTTAGTAGCTTCAGATAAACCTTTGAATACATTTTTTCACAGACGAAAGACTGTGAATTTTGTCCCAAATCACTCATCTGTACATTGAAAGCCCATGAGGAATGGATCTCTAAATGGCAGAGGAATGATTACAGTAAGCAAAATCATCCCAGTATCCATATGGGCACCTGACTGTTGTTTTAAAGGGACAGTTCACCTCAAATTTCCTCTTACCTGTAGTGCTATTTATCAGCCTAGATTATTTTGGTGTGAGCTACTGATTCGTTCATTCATTTTTTTCCATAATTGCTTATTGGGGGTTGCCAGGGGCTGGAACCTGTCCCGGCTGACATCAGGCGAGAGCTGCTGGGGTACACCCTGGACAGGTCACCAGACTATCACAGGGCTGACACATAGAGACAGACACATTCCCACCCACGGCTAATGTAAAGGCACTAGTTAACCTAACCTGCATGTCTTTGGACTGTGTCAGGAAGCCGGATTACCCAGAGAAAACCCACGCTGACACGGGGAGAGGACACAAACTCTGCACAGAAGGGTTTCCCCCCACCTTGGATTTGAACCCTCTTGCTGTAAGGCAACAATGCTGACGACTGCACCATGCCTAGGTGACATGCCATCTGCCATCCCTTCCACCTTCTGAAAACAAAGTCAGCTGGTATAGTGTGTCACTTTAGAAACTTGCTGTGAGCTTGTTGTGAGCAGTTTCATGTAGGAAGTGTTTCCTTTCTACCAAACTACACCTGCCAACCGTGTCACTGCGCAGAAGCAATCAAGGAAACATGGTTGGCAGGTGTAGTTCATGAAACTGCTCACACCAAGGTCTGTGGATTCTTTTGAGTAACCGGGTCATGGTTTCTGGAAAGAGACATTACTTTTTTATTTGAGCACCACAAGCTGAGTGTCATCTAGCTCCATTACATTGTAGAGAAGGCAGACTCTCTATGGCTGATATCTCCAACACTCGGCAACTTACACCAAAACAATCTAGACTGATAAAAAGCACCACAGGTGAGAGGAAAAATACGTATTTTTGATTCTGGGGTGATATGTCCCTTTAACACAGACTGAACCTATCCTTTAATGCAGCTAGGTATAAAGGAGAGGCTAGCATGTGTATGAGGAAGCCCCCATCTGGCAGTGACCTTTCTTTTAGGATTATCTCCCTTGAACTATCTCCTGCTTCACCTTGACACCTTGACTCCACCTAGCTGGCAGACTTGCCCTACATCACCACAGAATCAGCAACACTTTGTGTTAGCCATGCCTTACAAATGGTTGTAACTAAGGGTTTTATTAATGATTACTAAATCATTTGTGATGATTTATAGATCAGCTTGCTCACCAGAAGAAAATGTTCGCATTGTACATTTCTGCAAACCACGAATATGTTTCATTTTCACATTTCATAGATATCATATCAGTGTTTCTAAGGCGACATAGTATATTAGCTGACTTTGTCATCAGAAGGTGAAAGTTATGTTTTGACAATGCTAGGGTGTGCGCATATTTGGTGCAGCAACAGAAATTAAGCCTCCTCTGAATGAAGCAACACTTCCACAGAACTAGCTGTAGCCTATCATGATGCACTCCAGGCCCAGGGTGCTTCCTCTTATGACCAAGCTGCTAATGATAAACGCTACACTGTGCAGAGGGCCCCCAGAGGAGAAATATAAACTTTTTCCTCTATATGAACTTGAATCATAAAAGGCAATGGCACTTACTGTTACTGTTACTGTACTTGGGGATAATTATCATCCTTGTATATCATGTTTTCCCTTGTAATTATGTCATAATTCAAAGGCTTCCCCAGCGAGCTTAAAACGGTCGGGTACGTCATCATGTAACAAACTCTTCTCTGAGGAACGGGCCTATTAATTGTCAGTATATAATTACATTCACAACACCCCAAGGGCCCGTCTCGTTTAGTCATCTCAGAGTTACTGCTACAAACTATAATTAGAGAATGTAATCACACAGGTATGGACCTCCAGGATTTATTTTTTCAGCCTGACTGAAGGCTGATTGAAATGACATCTGTGGTTGGGCACCAGGCGGGGAGTGTTTACGACCTGGCATGTGTTCAACTGCCACATGCAGTGGCACCGGGCAGCATACCATACCAGCAGAGTTCACAATTTACATACACAAACACGCATGCATGGACGGCTGGTTTTGCTAATTTGCTGGACGTGTGTATATGCTTGTTACCTTGAGAGTGATTTCTTGAGTGGCGTGCATGTGTGTGTGAGTGTGTCTCCCTGTGAATGCCCTTGTGTGGTTATGCCACCCTCGTGTGGCACTTTTTGCCAGTGTTAACAAGTGACCTCATCCCGTCATGTCTTTCCGATCTCAAATGCCATCCAATAAACTACTCATTTCTCACCTCTTCATGCACTCTCTCCCTTTCGCCATTAAAACACCTCTTACCCCTCTCCCTGACACCCACTCTGAAAGAGCTCAAGACAGGAGAACATAAAGCAAAGGCACACTATGAAGTGATCGTGAGTGATTTCCCAGTGAGAAGTGATTAATCACTTGAGTTTCAGCAACATTTTTGTGATGTAGGCCCTGAGGTTAAACCTCGAGAAGTCTGAAGCCAGTGAATGTTTGAATTAATGTAGTTCTGCTGAACCTTAAAGACTGTTTCAGCATCACATGTGTGGGTTTTTGTTTCATATTTTTCTGTATGTTTGTTGCCACATTAGTTGCATGGCTACAGGGATGATAATGTCAGTCAGTCTGTCATATTGCATGGATTAAGATGACATTTTGTACAGCTATCACACTTCTCTGAGGGTGAATTACACTAACTTTGGTGATCCCTGATATTTCCTATGGCGCGACCATGAGGTGAATGTTGTCACTTATTCTGAAAATGAAATATAGGTTATCCTGAGAAATGTCTCAACTTCAGATTGCTTTTAAATTTTGGGCAAACATTAATTGATCCCTGACAATATATTCTAATAAACTGGTTGACCCGATCTTTCCTTTAGCACCACAATGAGGTTAACATTTGGAGTTTTAAGTTAAATTTCTTCAATTTGTCAGCATGCTAACATGATAAACTTATTTCAATCAGGAGAGACAGAAGGATGAAGATAATATTTAATACCAAATATGAGTGTACAGATTAACAGATGCTTTGTGCTGATTAAGATTTAACAGAAGTCTTTGGTGCTTGTACACCAGAGAGAGATACTTTGTGACAGAGGGACATCTGTGAGGCAGCAGGATAAATCCCGCCATGGAGTCCAGACACTGGTGGTGGTGGTGGCTGATGACTCTGAGGTTGCTGACTGCTGTGGCAGGTGAGGCTGATGAATCTGTAAAGACTAGGTTGTGATGGGGAGGTGGAGGTCACACATGAATGCAGCAAGAAAGAACTACGGCAGAGAAAGATCCATATTTAAAATGAGGAGCAGTAAGATGATAGGCTGACAGAGAAGGTGTGTTGCTGTGCTGTTGGTTGACTGTGAATCAGCTGATGACTCAATTGACAGCGACAGACAATGACACCTAAAAATAGTGAGTGAGCATACATGCAAGTAATAAATGTGAAAACTAACAGCCTGAGCATGTAAAGTTTTGTCCTCCTGACTAAACTTTTCGCTTGAGCTTCATATGTCAAAAATCCTAAACATCTGTACATGATTGTCACTGCATGTTAGCATTCTGATGTTAGCATTTAACAAAGCAGCACTGTGCCTTGGTATGAACCCACTGAACCGCCCAGTGTGGCTTTTTGAAATAATTTTGTGTTTTTACTTTTTTGGGAGGACATCACAAAAGACACAGGAAAACATAAGGGATTTCATCCTCTCCTGCATACTGCAAATGTGTGTAATCAAGGCTGAGTTATCAACAAGGCAAAGCAGCCAGCTGCTCTGGTACCCTCAGGGACCTTGAAGACTCCAAGTTCACCAGCAATTATTTTGTGGTGACTGAATCAATTGCAAATTTGTTTGTTTTTACTGTATGCACCACAGAAACCAGAAAAATCACAGTATAAACTGAAATGATGGGTTACCTTAAAGGGAAACTGCACTATTTTTCAACCTGAACTCTATTTGCTCATGTTTTTGTGTCTAAGCGACTAATGGGGACATCAGTATTTAAAACTGGTCCAGGACTGAGTGAGAAAGCTGAAAGCTGCGATACAGACTGCAATATAATCTTCAGGTCAACAGCACATCCTTTGCTTTTGCCACTGACAGGATCAGATTGTTACTATGAGTGTCTGACAAAAAAATAAACCATTTTTCTTTACCTTTCCCTTGATCCAGTCTGTTATTGTGTCCAACCAAGTCTCGCTCGCAGAGAAGTCTCATTCTGCAGTCTCATGAGTTGAGTTGTTGCAGGGTTGGGTTTAATTTCAGTAACTCAGCTACAGGAATCTTCTTGAAGATGGGTTGTGTCAGTGTCTTTTGTAAATATTCAATATATTTTTGTGTCATCCACAAAAAGATATGCGTCAGATTGTATCACTCTTGGTAAATCATTTCTATAGACAACAAAGAATACAGGGCCCAGTACAGACCTCTGTGGACCTCCAGAGGTCACCACTTTCCAGCCTTCCACCACTTACTACCACCTGCTGTTTCCTCTTACATAAGAAATCCCATATCCAGTCTATAACTCTATTGTCTATACAATATTTCTTTAATTTTGACAGTAGTCTTTTTTGAGGAACTGTGTCAAAAGCTTTTTGAAAGTCCATATGCAGTCAACCAATTGTTCTCTATCCACAGCTGCTGATCACTTATCAAGAACTGTTAGAAGATGAAGTGTAGTTGATCCTCCAGATATTAATCCATAGTTTATTATTAAAAAGTCTGTTTGATTTCAGATTATCAACAATATATGCTCTGATTAGAAATCAATGCTCAATGCTTGGCCAGTTTCAAAAACTGTTGCCCCCATTAATCGCATCCAGGTTGAAAAGTACTGAAGTTTCTCTTTAAAGTAACAGCTGTATAAATACCCATTACTGAGGCCTTTGTTGTACAAATCAATTAATCAATCAATTTACTGCAACAATTACTGAGAAATAAGGGCTAAGTATGATGGAGGGTGGGGAGGGCACACCTCATTTTTACAGTGGGACCTTCTAATGCAGGGGTCAGCAACCTTCACTGTCAAAAGAGCCATTTTCTGGCATAAAAAAGTATGTCTGGGGCCACTAAACATATTTGAGCCTCATGTTGGAGGTAACAGCCTATTAAGTCTAAATTACGTCTAAATAAGCACTGATCATTCATTGAAATGTTTTACCACCAGTTGGCTACCCATGCAGTGACTATTTATGATTATTTGGTAGTTTAACTTTGTAGTGTTGGCGGTGAAAGCAAGTGAATTAGTTTGCGCATGATTTAATTCTCTATTTTCCTCCAAGACTTTTTCCTTTTTGGATTTGGAATCAATTACTTTCCTAGCTAGGGGGACTCAAAACAAGCTCCCACTGAGGCTCCACAAAATTCAGAAGGCGCCAGGCGTATGAATCTCTCTTTTTTAAAAAACAAAATTGGGAGTATAGACTACACATTTTTTACAGTTGGAGAATTTAAGAATCACTTTATTATTTTCATTGATTTTTCTTCATGTCAAAGTCACAGGGAGCCACTGGAGAGGGGCTAAAGCGATGCATGCAGGTCCAGAGCTGCAGGTCACATATCCCTGTTCTAATAGGTTGATCTGGCCCTGTTGATAATACACTATTTGCATACTGTATGCAGTTGTAAGGCAGGTGTACTGTATTTCCACCTTAACCAGAACTAAGAACTTGAAAAAAAATTGTATGCTGTTAAAGCCCTGAGGACGTACTGACTTTGAGAATTAGCTAACCTCCACCAACTCATCATCTTCACTGATGATGTTATGCTACATTCCTTGCTTCCTGGAAAATTTGACTGTGTAAATACATGACTGTTTAATATGAACAGCTGAACAGTTCTCTAAGATCTGATCCCAAACAAGTTCAGAATAAAAAAAAAACACACACAGTAAGAAACAGAGGGCAGTTATTGCATCACTGGGATACTGTAGTGAAGAGAGGACAGAGGGTAACAAACATTCAACTTACTGAACTTTCATGACTTTTTTTTCTTCTCTGTGATCTTCATCCAGTGACTTTGGCTTTGATCTATTTAATAAATCTCACAGTGATTAATGAAATGTCTAACTATATGCAGGGAGATTAAGTTAATTATCTCCACCGCTACCCTGAGTGGAATATTAATCAAGAACAAGAACCTGAAAATGTTGCTCCTCTTAAGGAGTTCAGCACATGGTTGAGTCACAGAAAAAGTGGGTGAGCAATGTTTTCTCCCGGGGGTTGAATCATGCACGGACAGCAAAAACACAGAGCTCCAATGAGCGTCGAGCTGAAGATGGGGTTAGGGGAACAATGACACATCGTGTATCATCTTACATGTCCCAACGCTGCTCTGACTAAAGCTCTAGACAGCAGAATGATTGAGTAACAACTTACCATAAAACCCCTCCCAACCAATTTCACATCTAAATATGTTGTGTGTATGTGTGTGCAGGCTTCACATTTGTCCCTCAGCACACATTGACTCAACATACTATATTACTACTATATCCCCTCTGGATCTCTTTAAATAAGATAGATATGATGGCTGGGGCATCATGTTCACTGCATTTATCATTGTTATATTCAGATGAAATCATCCTTACATTTTCCCCAAAAGCATTGGAAGAGCAGTGGAGCATTTCACACAACCGCTGCATTTTCCATTATACTGTATATGAAGTCAGGGCTTGTTCACTTCGTTGCAGAGCAGCATCTTTTTCACACATTTTCCCTCTTTCACACAAGGTGTTTGAAAGAAAAACCAGAACAACCTAGCCCCATTTATCCATCATATTTTATTCAACAATATAGCTCTTCAGAGTACAATCAATATAAGATACATATGACAAAATATATTTTAAATAGAGGAGAAAAACTTTAAGGCATTTCAATGAAGGAAGTCCTGACAGCATGAATGATAAGATTAGTGTTACATTTTTGTGTGTGTTTATACCTCTAAGGCACTATGGCATGATTGCTGCTGAAACCACATAAAAGATGGATAACTTTCTACCCTTGCAGAGTGGTGACAACATTTCCAATGTGGTTTTCAGTGCTGTGTGTCTACAGTGTACAGTGTTTCAGCAATAGGCCAAAGCAGACACGGAGTCACGAAAGGCGAAGCAGGTAGTGAAAGATTTCTCATTCTGCCGAAAAAGTGTGGTGGCATTGTATTAACACTTTAATAATCCCCTGTGTCACACATGAACCAGCTACAGGGCAACGCACTGTAATTACGTTTATCACGCAAGCCAGCCTGGTGCCAGTGTGACTTCTTGACTGGGACCGACATTAGAAAGCCCAGCTGTTCCCTCTGAGAATCGCCGTGGCACCAGCAAGCCGTCGACTGGCCGAGGTGTGTTATGAAAGCCGTCATTTCCTGTGCGTGTTCGAGTTTAAAAAAAAAAAAATCTCTGTTATTGCCTCTGTGACCGAGGGCTGCAAGGATGGCATCACAGAAACGCATAAACAGCTCAACCACATCCACTGAACCTGGGGGCAGAGAACAAGCTCCTTCTCACTCTTTCCCTTTCTCTCCCTCGTGTGTTTCACACTTTCACTTGCTTGCATGCATAAACAAAGCCAGGCACACTCACACACTCACTCACACAAACATCCACACACACTAACATTTGTTACCTTGGTATGTACATGACTTAACTCCTGGGAGTAAAGTCTACGAGCATCAAGCCTGTTGTTATGCAGAGTTTAGTACTCTCTCAACTAACAGGCAAATTCCCTCCCTTTACACTTCTGAACTGTTCTGGACTTCTCTGGAAATTATTACTCATGAGTAAAACTATACAGAAACTTGCACGAACAGCGTGGTGCAGCAGCACTAACCCCTACAGCATTTATCAACAGAAGCTCTGATTTACAAGGTCTGTCAATTATTTTTGTAACAAAAGCTGCTCATATTGGATTATTTGTCATGTACACACACACACACACATATATATATATATATATATATATATCTAGAAAACAGGATTTCTCTCTTTCTTACACTGATGCACACACAGGTTAGTGTAAGCAGGTTTGGTCTGAAACAAAGTGATAAATGTAGGTACAGCTGCATCAAAAATTTATCACAGGATGTGTGTCCACTAGGCCTCTTTTCCTGAGTGCCACTGCTCTGTTTCCAATTGTTTTTAGTATGGAAGAATTTAAAGTGGAAATGCTGCATCAAGCATCTCTGTTATTTTTCTGATGTCCACCTCAGACACTAAAAGTAAAACAGGTCTCAGCTTTAAAGATAAAAAATATATATTGTTAAAGTCTGTTGTTGAAACACAGTACATGACTCCTTAAGGACACTTAAACCCACCATCAAACTGCTTCCCAGCACCTCGAGAGAAAAAGATGCCCAGTGGTCACATTACAGCATGGGCTGGTCTGTCATGAGCAAGCCTATTGAAACCGTTGTGCTGCTGAGTGAGTCTGGGACAGCCTATGTTATATGTTGTATTGCATGAAAATGTACAGTATGTTAATGCTGATACAGGCATCTGCTGTGTTACACTGCTAATGTTTGCTGAACCAGACGTATGAGGGGCTGCCGGGGATTGCGGTGCTCAGAAAGCGTAGGGCCCGACTATGATGGTGAGCCGCAGCAGTGAGCTGGAACGGTAGTTCATGGTCAGATGATGGGTGACCATCTCCAGGTCCACGACGTACTCCCTGGGGCCTGACAGAGGCTTGGTTAGCACCAGCATGGCACTCACGTTGCTGGAACGCTGCAGGGAAATATGATCAGTGTGTAAGCATGTGAATACAGTTGGCAGGATACTAATGTCCCATCACCCCCAGCTGTACTTTGTGTTTACTGCTTTTTAGCATATGTTAGCATGCAAACACTCTAAACATGGTAAACATTATACCTGCCTGACATCAGCATGTTAGCATGCTAGTGTTAGCATTTAGCTCAAAGCAGTGCCTATGGGCAGCCCATAGACTGTAATACAAATGAGCAACATGATAGCTCTATGGATGTATAAAGAGAGGTGGATACAGCGTTGGATGTTGTCCCCTGAAGACAGAAAAGTTTAACTTCTGCAGTATAAAATTACCCCAATCATCTGCATTGTGGGGCCCATAGAGCAGGCACACTTGGCTTCCGCCGGCTGAGCAGCTAACTTCTGGTTTAGCCCTCCGCTAACTTCAATAAGGATAAAATGATTTAATCACATGGGTCTTCTGGACTTTTGAAATGTTATCAGACTGAATGAAATGAGTCATTTCATGGGAGTTGTGATGCTAGAAAAAGTTTGTGGACCTATTTGCAGACATCTTTCACAATGTAAGTCTGAGGGGAAAAGTCTTTTTTGGTCCGATGGCATCACATAACAGACCCTAAAGTTGTAATTCCACATTTGGCCACTATGTGAAATTGGCTTCAAGGCTCGGCTCTGTGCCTGAGGGCTTGGACAAATCCCAAAAAGTGAAGCCAAAACATCTCTTTAGGTCATAATCTCCACCCTCTCCATGTTAGCAGATGGGACACGGGCCAAACTAAAAGATCAAAGTACATGCCAAATACACTTTTCCCAAAGATCGTTTTTGTCATTTTAGGTAGTTTTTATCACACTGCTGTATAATCAAGTGTTCAATTTTCTGATAAGTTTGGTTATAGTTTGTTATTCGATGCTATAAAAGGAAGACTTGATGTCATGATTGGTGGCTGTGTGTGCCAATTGAGGGCTAGTGATCAGTGGCACTGCTTGCTGCTGTATCCAGGATATTTTGGCTTCATTTTTGTACAGTGGGGGGAAGTGGAGACACATTGTCCATCTTCATATCCAATGGTGCCGCCAAACAAAGTCATGATAAATCTCAGTCTCTTTTTCAACAGACAAAAAAACATAACAAATTTCCATCTACTTACCCGCAGGAAAAACTCTCCTCCCTCATTCCCAGCTTTGATCCTGAAGGTGTTGTGTGTGTTGGCGTACATGTTGGTGGCCTGAATCTGGAAGATGTCCGCTGGCACAGTCCGGTCCGCCTGGATGCTCATGTATTTGTATACAATTGATGGCGGGAGACCCTGGCACTCAGCCTGAGACCGGCAGATACAGCGACTGCAAACACACAACAATTAAAACAATCTCTTAGAAACTGGCCATACTGGTGAGAGTGACACAAAAGAACTGGGTGATGTTTACTGACTTCTCAGAGGTTTTGGCGTAAGGCGCCTCACAGGGGTTTCTGGGATAGCAGCGGAAGCCTCCGTAATAGTTCCAGCACATTTCATCGTCTTGGCAGTTATGGGTCCCTGTCTCACACTCATTTATGTCTTGTGATTGGCAGAGCGACAGAAGAAAAGAGAGAAAGTGAGAGAAGTATTGAGTAGTCAAAAATAGCTGGATGACAGTGCTAGTATCCCCCACTTCCAAAACACACACAAACTCTACACGCTTCATGAAACAGAGCTGTGAAAACACAAAGTTCAGGATGTGTACAATTTGGGAACAGTGTTTTAGAGCTGCAGCTGCGTTTCCAGCAGCTGTGGAGGTGAAAGGAAAGACAAGAGGAAAGCCTGCAGATCTGTACTGGAGGGAAGCCCCAGATGCAACCCCACACAGGCCTTGCTGCAACTCTTCCCCCTGCAGTACCATGAAAATAACCCCATCAAACATGCCTCAAACCACAGGGCTATTTCTGGCACAGCAACCTGGATTCATCACCGTAAGGTCCCTCTGACACAACCAGCCGGATTCATGGCTCCCTCTATAAAGCCTGCACCTGACCGAGGGGGAGAGGAAAAAATAACAGCTCACCCTTTGAGCGAGCGCCGGAGCTTCAAATAAATCCACTTCAAGAAACCAACATCATGCATATAAATTCACAGAGGTGGCTTTGCGGGGCAACACAAAGTTGCTGTGTTTGTGTTGCCTAACCTCTGCATTCTTTCCATGACAGTACCGCGTGAGAGTGGCTTTCATTCCTGCTTGAGAGGTAGAATAGTGGATGATAGCAGAAATGATCAAGTTCCTCTTAAGAGTTATCTTCAAAGAGTTCGGGAAGAGGAGGAAGGGAGGTAGAGAAGAGGAAATTTGTTGTGTGTGAAAACAGAGAGGAGGATAAGATAAATAAATAAACTAAAAAGGGATTGGAAAAAAAAGATTGATAGAAGGAAAACATAGTGTAAAAAAGGAGCATTGCAGTACCTTGACACAACCTGTTTCCTTGGAGCTGATATCCTTCTGGACACTCGCAGGAGTAACTTCCAGGGCTGTTAATACATTGGAACTGACACATGTAGCTGGAGAAGCTGCATTCGTCAATGTCTGTACAGGAAATATGCACACAAACATAAATAATGAGCATGAGGCAGCGCATATTGAAAACTGAGCATGTGATGGGTGTTTACGAACATTATCAGCCACAACATAAAAACTACTGACAGGTGAAATGATTCATTTTATTACAATGCAATGTTCTGTTTGGAAACCTTAGCTCCTGGCATTCATGTGGATGCCACTTTACACACACGACCCACTAAACACCATTGCAGACCAAGTATAGCTGCTCATGGCAATGGCCTCCCCAGCAGGATAACGTGCCATGCCACACCACAAAAACTGTTTAGGAATGGCCCCAGGAACGTGATGAAGAGCTCATGGCATTGACCTGGCCTCCAAAGTCCCCAGATCCTGATAGAGAATCTGTGGGATGTGCTGGTACCCCACCTCGTAACCCCCACGACTCAAAGGATCTGCTGCGAACACCCTGTTGCCAGAAACCACACAGAGGTCCTGTGTCCATGCCATAACAGATAAGAGCCAATTCCGAATCAAGGAGCCCCTGAATGGATCAGACTTGGCTTTCTAGTGTCAGCACGTACAATGGATACTTCAACAGATTGGGATCTGGAGAATTCGGAAGACAGATTAAAACCTTGAGGTCTTTGTCATGTTCTTCAGGCAATTCCTGGGCAGTTTTTTTATGGTGTGGCTTTGCACTTTGTCCTGCTGGGAGGGCCACCGCCATCGGGGAGTGCTGTTGCCATGAGAGGGGGATACTTGGTCTGCATTAGTGTTTGATTGGGTGGACTGTGTCAAGTGGCATCCAAATGAATGCCAGGAGCCAAGGTTGCATTAATGTTATTCACTCTAACTGTCAGTGTGGCTGATCAGTGTATATCTGTGTATGTATATGTGTGTGTGTGTGTTCCTGTGTGTGTGTGTGTGTGTGTGTGTGTGTGTGTGTGTGTGTGTGTGTGTGTGTGTGTGTGTCCCCACCTTGGCAGGAGACTGTGTCTTGTGCCAGCTCGTAGCCTTGTTCACACTGGCAGAGGAAGGAGCCAATCAGGTTGTAGCAATGATGCTGACAGGGATTCTCCACATCACATTCATTCACATCTGGAACAAAAGCAGTTGTTTTACATATATGGAAATATTGCAGATAATTCTGCCTTTATTACAGACTGGAACTTATTATTGTAGCTTTGACCATCAGTCTGGTATTAATGGCTCTGTACTCACACGAGAGCTCAGATCTTAGCAATTAGTATAGTGAGTGATGTTATCATCATGAATAGGAATAATACAGAACACTCTGTGAGTAAGACCCAAGCTGTAATAAACCTGGAGTTATGCTCAAAGAAAGAGCAGTAACTAAAGACACAAATAAGCAGCATAGCTGGGAGCCGGTCATGGATTCTGATGGATTTCCAAATGTCTTTCAGAGATAAACAGCTCTCTATCACAACACAACATTTACAATAACTTCCTTTGACTTCTGCAGGAGGTTTGCTGTGTGGGTTCAGGTTGCACGGTCAGTCTCATGATAGCTCTGAGCTTCCAGGCATGAAAAAAAAAAAAAAAACAGCTCACGCACCATTTGTTTTGTTAAAACTGTTCCTGACCTTAAAATATCTGCATCGTGAGAAAACTGAAGAATGAGAGTAAACACAGTGGGTTAACACCAGACTTTGGTGAGCCGAACCTGAGCTGACATGCTCTGCTGTGTATTACACCGCACCTCTTTACATCTAGCTAAGTATACCTTGATTTAATAGATGTATTCGTGCATTTTTATTAACTGCACTTTACTATTTTTATCATACATTTAAACTGATTTTGCCCTGGTGTGTGGTTTTGTTCTACCTGTATTTACATTAAAGCAGTAATTATGATTATTATAATAAACTCTTGTATGCAAGTAACAACAGGTTCCCAAACCTATTTAGAGTCAGCCTGGCAACACCAACACAAACTGTCTGAAGAACATGGGTGGTTTATGAGACAATGGGTCTGTGGGCACAGATTTACAGAGGGCCTCACCACCTCTCCTACACAGGAGCAAGACACACAAACTGTGGTGGTTTTGCGTCTCTTTGTGGTTGTAATGCCTCTTTTTGTAGTTTTGTGTCCCTCTCTGGTCATTTAGTGTCCGCTTGTGTTTGTTTTGTGTCTTTTAGTAGTCATTCGGGTCTCTTTGACGAAACTTTGTGTCGCTTTGTAGTCATTGTGTGTCTCCTTGTGGTTGTTTTTTTGTCTCCTTGTCATTTTAAGTCTCAAGATTTTGCAGGTAAAGGCCAGAGGGCCCTGTGACACTTTGGGCCCCTGAGCCTGTGTCCAATAGGCCTGTTCAGTAATCCATCCATGTTAATGAGCTGCCTCTGAAATGCTTTTATAATTTTATGTTGTACATACTAACACAAAGCTTTTAGAGTACACGTGGCTTTTCAGTGACTTACCAACACAGCTGTGATTGTTGCTGGCCAACTTGTGACCTGCGTTGCACTCACAGTAGTATGAGCCCTGTGTGTTCACACATCTATGCATGCAGTAGTGGGTCATGGCACACTCGTCTCGGTCTGCAGGGAAACACAAACACAAAAAACACACAGTAGAGTCATGGAAATACATTGCAAAACACAAAATCAGTTGATAAAAGATGATAAAGCAACTTTTTCAAAAGCTTGACGGTTTAAAGAGGGTAGGGTGTGTTTTGCATGAACAACTCACCTATACAGTGGTCTCCGTTCTTCTGGTAGCCTGGAGGACACTGGCAGGTGTAGGAGCCTCTGGTGTTGTAGCATGTCTGCTCAGGGCCACAAGTGTGTCTACCTGTCGCACACTCATCTATGTCTGCAATAAACACACAAACACAGACACTGAGGGGAAGCTACGCCAGCTTAATGCCTACTGTACGCAGGAACACACGGCAGACAAAGCAAAGCAACATGTCTGGACTATATGAACTCTGTGATCTGCGATGTGTGAACTGTTTGCCACAGACAGTAAAAATCTGTGATCACTGACACCATCACATCACACACACGGGCATAAACACACATGTTCACACAGAGAGTAGGCGATTAAATAAAGACGGGTTTTATTCAGCAGCTCCGGGTGAAGGGGAAAACACAGATCATATCTTCTGCTAACAGGACAGCTCTTTGAAGGGGGAGGTGTGTGTGTGTGTGTGTGTGTGTGTGTGTGTGTGTGTGTGTGTGTGTGTGTGTGTGTGTGTG
The DNA here is from genome assembly GCF_011397635.1 of Epinephelus fuscoguttatus. Lineage (NCBI taxonomy): Eukaryota > Metazoa > Chordata > Actinopteri > Perciformes > Serranidae > Epinephelus > Epinephelus fuscoguttatus. The sequence goes on from NC_064767.1 coordinate 20,150,073, forward strand.
AAAGAGACAGAGAGCTCAACTGATAAGTCATGTGTTTTCTACCATAACACCTCCCTCTTGCAACAGACATCCATCAACCCATAAGCACAGAGATCAACTTTCTATCCCTTGTCCCATCATTAATAAGTTATATAACATAATAAGCAGTAGTTTGATGTTAGTAAAAGAAGTATAAAAACACAAGATCCTGCCAGAAAGATGCCACATTTCCCAAATTAGTGTAAAATGTATGTACTGTGTCACTGACTGGTTTAATGACAAACATGATTTAGTGGCATCTAGTGGTGAGAATTGCAGATTGCAACCAGCTGAAATTTCTCCTGATTGATATTCCTTCAGTGTTCATTATTCAGGAAGTTTTTACCAGGAGTGAAATCATCCAGAGGTCTGTTCTGCTTCAAAACAAATGGACCAGGTGATAAAAAGCAGTAAAAAAAAAAATACTGAATAAAGCATTTTCATATTACAAATCAGTGTTTCTTTTACACTGTTTGGCACATTGCAGATGGACATCTCACCCAGCTCCTGTGTGTGCTCATTTTTCTCTGATAACTTAAGATCCAGACAGGAGGTTTTTACTGGGAACTGAATTCTCTGCAGAAGTGTCCTCCTCTCCAAAAGAGACGGGCTCATTCATTTAAACCATTAAAAACACAGAGTAAAGGAGTTTCATGTAAAAAAAAAAAACTGTCTTCTGATGCCAACCTTGTAGAAAGGGCTTCTAACTACAGTGGCCAATGCAAAAAACTAAACTAAAAACCCTGAACAATGAATGCTGACAGAATTCTAACCAGGAGAAGTTTCAGCTGGTTGCAATCTGCAATCCTCACCACTAGATGCCACTAAATCCCCCTAATTCTTACACACTAGAAGTTTAAACTTTCACCAGAAATGTGAATTTTCCAGCTTTGACTAAAACACACAACACTACAGTGGAAAGATTCTTCTTTTATCTTGATCCTGCAAACACATTCTCAATTTTGGTTTGTTTGGAGTCAGAGCCTCTTAAAAAGGATTTTCTCTCCATTACTCCCTTCTCCCCTTTTTTTCTGAACTTCCATCTTCCATCTCTCCCACACACACACACACACACACACATTACAAATATGCCCATGCTGTATACTCTCATCCCTGTGGGCCCACCAGCAGTCCTCCTGGGTGGTCTGACACATCCCATCATATGCAGACAGCCAGTGGGCATCAGTTTAACAGCATGACAGACAGTTATCCTCAATACCACACGCACACACAGGAAAGGAGGGGGGTACTATTTCTGCATTATGATCCGACACATGCTTAGCCGAACAATAATCAGAAGAACCTCACTGGAAGGCGACTGGAAAACCTAAAGTTGAAGTCTGTGCTGCCTTGGCAGACATGATTGTCCATCCTGCAGGGTTTAGATGCAATCGGTGCACCTGAGACAAATAGTTGCATGCTCATAGAGCCCTTTTCATGGAGAATGCACCGAGATCAAACATCTAAAACTGACAAATCAAGCCATTAAAATAAGCAGAAGAGACACACATTGGTGCACATCTCAGAATGATATTCCCCTGGACACATTTCATGCGGTGAGGTTTCAAATGGAAAGGATCTCACCCTTACCCCAGTGCCTCAAATGCCCGCCAGTACATACCAGTCCCACAGCCACCACCATCCAGTGGGACTGGTGCCGGTGAGAAATTGGCTTCATTTGCTACAAAAGATCCCATGAAACAAAAAGGTGGACAGTAGGTAAGTTGTCTTCGAAGGAAAGGGAAGAGGGCTAAAATGTGCCCAACTCTATGGGGGCACAGTGATAAGATGAACTCAGTACATTAGGGACAAAAGCGGGGCTTATCTAGAAGGTGCACCTGAGAGACAACAGGTGCGAACTGCATTCAGCGAGGAATGCGCAGACAAGGCTTGTTGCTCACTGACCCGCTTAGTAAAGGACAAAGATAAAAGCAGTGTTGTTCTGGAAAATCCAACGCTCTGATGTGGCTTGAAAGGCATCTGGGAAAGTGTATCTGCAACGAGCACCGAGTGTCAGTGAGAAACTGAAGGCTTGGATTCCAGCAGTATCGCACTATGGGATACTGACCCCGCTGTAAGAGCCCAAAGGCTTCATGACATGGCTGATAAAAACGCCATGGTGCATAGAGGGTCTCTGTCACTGCTGGTGCTAGACCTGTAGCATCCAGATCCAGCCTCTTAGGTTAAGAGATCTACCTAGTCTAGATGTGGATGATAGATTTCCCAAGGTAGTGTGTATAGCCACAGATTTGTGTTTGTTTTGGCATGATTTGTAGACATTTGAGTTTGTTTCAGGTTGCATCTATCTGGGTGACAATATGAACACAATCTAACGTCATTTCTTCAGTTAATAATATGGTATATTAAGGTTAATATGATCTGGCAGGTCACTGACATTTTCATTCTTTGCACAGTGAGGCGAAACAACTCTAAAAACAACACCTAGAGGCAAAGAAAAACAATACAGAAGCCCCAGTAGGTACTGTATTAGACAAGCAGTTACACAAGCTAGTAAGCTAAGCCACTAGCTAACCCTTTAAGAACACCAGGGTGATGTGCTTGCCAGAAAGAAAACTGTAAGTGAAATCCTGTAGAGTACCAATGAAAAATTTGAGTGAATGTCAACAAATAGTCAAAGCTGGGATCAAGTCTCTGTGAATCACAACCACGCCTACTTACTGGAGGTATTTGGTGAATCACTGAGACTGGAAATGCCCTGCCCTCTGGCAATAGATTCAGACAACACAAGTCTGAGACTCTTAATTCCTGATAAAATAAAGTCCTGTGTGTTGATGCTGTCATGGTGCCAAGAAGCAGACAACAAAACTGTGATGCCAGGCAAATGTTTTAGTGACAGAAAGCACGATTGGGCAACTTTGCCAGCTCTTTAGACATCACTGCAGTGATACATAAACAAGATTTAAGAGTCTATAGCCACGCTGGCGGTTCTGTGAGGCCGTACTCACCTTGCATTCATGTAGTTTCCGGATTATCGGAAAAATTCACATGAACGAAGCCTCAAGTCGGAACAACAACTCCGTAAGTCAGCGAAAATTTGGCACACAAGTTGCTAAGTTAATGTCATATATGCCGAAACATGGGGGACGAAAGTTGTTAATTTGATGGTAATAAAATTAACAACTTGCATGTAAATATTTTGCTCAGAACTAACTCAGAATATGTTATTAAGTTGTAACAGTTAGTTGCTGTTCATGTGGAGTGACCTAGATTAGGTAGAAGAGTTATTTATAAGCATTAGTCAGGTAAAACACTATTTCAGTCGTTATAGGGGAGGAACTGGTGGAGCAACAAGTCTGGGACAAAATCACTTTGTAACATAAAGCTACAAAGGTAGCTTTCTGTAGGACGATGACTTAAAGCTCATGAACACACCGAAGTCAGAAAATCGACATCCCAACTCAGGAAATGGGACCATCAGAGGAGCACTTGAATGCAGCAGTAAAAACTAGCTTTATGCTAACATTATTTAGCACCTATCATAGTACTGGATGAAATCTGACCTGCATGGTGATAGAAAGTCTGAGGTTCACCAAGGTTATAACAGTTCAAAAGATTCAGCCTCTTTAGGTCAAGAGAGTTCATGCAGATTTTAAATAGTTGTTGAAACATTTCTGGTTTTGTAATAGGTTTAGTTGTCTTTGTTCCATGTGTACTTTGTTATTATTTCCGGACTGCTGTGACTGGTTACAGTGAGCAATCTATTGGTGTAAGCAATTATGTTCTTGGACAAGGTTAGTGCCAGATCAGATAGGCAGCAGAGTTTTACCAATTGCAGTTGGCACGTGACTTTGTTCAGAATGAATTCAGAACAAAATCAGAGCCAGAGCTGATCCACATGTGGCTTCAAGAATCAGCTGCTGATAGCAGCATTTACTCTAGTTTTGAGCCATTGTTAGCCTACCTACAAAATTACATCAAGCACACTTGGAATGATTTTGACGTGAATGATCTGGAGTCCGATAACAATTATGCCACTGTGCAGCTACCTGAAAGACTGCGTGAATCATCAAATGAGGTGTCACTGGTGCAGAGCAGATATCTGCAGCTGAATCATGTTCCTCCTCTTACATAAGGTAAAAAACCCAACTGTTGGTTTGAATGAACTGCACATGATTTACTGTAAATTATCTAAATGTGAACAATGCAGCAATGCTTCCTAAGAAGTTCTGTGTACGGAAAAGTCAGAGTCATCCTTATTCCCTTTAAGAAAGCTTGAGGAGCTCTAAATAAAAGCATATGTGCTGAACGCAGTCCAAAGGTTCATTCACGGGAATATCTTGTGGTAACTGCTACTTTGTCACTAAACCTTTAAGACGCTGCCAATACAAAGTTCCACAGAAGTTTGTGTGACGTGCGTACAGGAGTGTGTGTGTGTGTGTGTGTGTGTAGGTGGGGTGGGAGGGCATCCCACACTGGCTGGCTCTTAGGTCCAATAAAGCCTCCACAGCTTACCACATGCAGTACAGTCCATATAGTTTACACAGGAAAACAGATTTTACCATCAAATGTGATGATGTGTTGCGTGTGGGGAGAAGTGACTGTGTTCTCTGAGGTCAGATTTTTTTTTCTTTTTTCAGAATTTACTCAACACAGCTTACAAGTTTCCTCTAAGAGCGAGCCTGCTGTAACATCACAGGGAAAGATAAGGCTGTACAGCAGGAGAGTGGAAGATGTGGAAGGAAAGAATGAGGAGAAAGGGTGGAGGCTTTTTTTTTTTAAACAAAAAAGGGCTTTTTAAGATTTGAAGTTAGATTTACGGCTGTGTGTGCATATGTGATGTCAGAGTTAAAAAACTCCTTGCTTTTCAGGGAGATTAATTCTAAATGCCTTGTGGGAGTTGGGGGAGTAACAGGGATGGCGGCAGCTCAAAGAATGTGAATGTGTGTGTAATGGACGAGTGGGTGTGTGTGCATCAGAGGTCCTGTTTGAGGTGCTCCAACATTAAATGGCCTTTTACAATGTTTTACAAAATGGGGTGAAAGAGGAGTTTTAGTGTGTTTGCCTGTGTTATGGTGCGTGCATATGTGTGAGAAAAAAAAATAGCACGTGTCCAAAATGGGGACTAAAAATTGTTTGGCCAGAATTCAGAACAATGTGTTATTTGCTCCAGATTTAAACTGACATGATAGGGCTTGTTGTAATTATCACTTGAGAGCATTTAGTCTTGTTTTCACTGAACCACTGCAATGGAAAGCAGGAGCTGTTCCAAAGAACAGTTGGAGCCGTCCTGCTGTTGGACAGCGTCTCTGTTTCCCTCTGATTATTGGATAATTCAATCTCTGGGAAGGCAGGGGGCAAGATGTGCGATGTTAATAGCCCATAAAATTTCACAATGTCAAATTTATTAGCATGTCATACACCAGCCCCTGAGCGTTTGCTTTTGCTTAACCTCAAACACCTTAATATCAGCCCTACTGGCAACCTGCACTACACGTTGTTTCATTTGTGTATAATTCCCTCTGCAATGCAGTGTGAAATGCAGCTATCACTGGCTTGAACACGACCTCAGGACAAATGGGAGTGGTGGTGTTTCCCTTTCAAAGCAAGTCCAAACACAAAGCAGATAAGAAATCAAAGAATTCGAGACACTCTAACCGTATATTCCGTGTATTCCCATCCGTATTAGGGCATGAAATATTTCCATGCTCTTGCTATTCGCACCACTCCCAAGATTCCCCCTCTCATCGCTCTCATTGTTCAGGAGGAACAGGAGTTTTAGTCATGCTGACACTTACTAACTGATTTGTGAGTTTGTTCCACACTCTTCTAAAGGTCGGGCAGAGTCTTGACATTCTTGAAAATCCGTCCACTGTGCCAGCTACATTCCCGTCTGATAATAATCCTTCCTGTTACCCTGAAAAAAAGAATGCTGAGCAACTCTCCTGCTATTCAATGTCAAGGAGATCAATCACTCTGCCCACCTGACGTGCCAGTAGTCACGCTGTAGCCATCAAGACCTCTAAAGCAAATCTGTGACGTGGAAGGAATGGACCCTGAAAATATGGCCAAAATAAAAGTGTGATAAAACGAATCAAAAGAGAAACAGTGTGAAAAACACGCACCCTGCGATCGCATGTGAGTGTCACCCAGCTGAGCGCAATAGTGATTTATAGCAGCCCTGTGTCCCTTTCCATCATGAGGTAAACGGAAAGAGCAACGCATGTAAGCACATCAGAGGAGGAAGCAGCTGGCCGTTTGGACAGGCACCGACCTCAGGGAGAATAATAACAACAACATTAAGCACTTACGCCGAGGAGGCACGGCAAAGCTGCTTCCCCCCTTTGCTCCTTTCTGCCATCGTTGATGTGATGGCAGAAAGGAGCCAGCAGCAAAACCACAAGCAATAACAGCACACTGCACAGCAACACCACACAGGCCAACAGAGGGGCTGCCTGCAGGATGGTTAGATTGTATACACAGTCTGTAAGATACGCTTGTCTTTTCTGGCAGCGTTATAAGACAGATGAAATACTGTAATCATGTTATACCTTTTAAAGAAGCTGTATGTGACATTTAGAGCATATCTGAGTCTGAGCCAGAACTGCTCGCGCACTCTCAACATGGAGGTGGTTGCGCCAGTGCAAACAGTGCTAACAATGGCAACAATGCTGACAGAGCTAATGGTGTGAATGTTTGGGGAACTGGAGGGTGGGTGTTACACTCGCGACATTGCCTTTGATGATGTTGTCAGCAGTATTTGCCGTATGAGAGCAGTGCAGATTGGCAGGCACTTGCTAGCCAGTGGGATGCACACACAGGACTTACATGCGCTAACATCGATGTTTTCTCATGCTACTGTTAGTATGATAAAGTAATGTTACAAATGTAATGTTAAGTTAGGTAGATAACGTTAAGTTATGTAGGATGGGTTTAGGCTACACAGGCTAGCTTTGGGAAATGAAAAGGTGACGATGTACCTTAAAGTAGGGCTGGGTGGTATGTCAAAATTTTCATATCATGTTTTTTTTACAAATCATATCCGTTTCACGGTATTTGACAGTATTTTGCTCAGGTTCGGCCCACTTGACATGCTACTGTGTTGTGCTATGGCCTATTCAAGTGCTGGAATTTGTTATTTACGTGACAACACCTGAACGCAACACAGGCTCTTTTTGGTATGAGTTCTTCTGGGTCATCATGTACAGTTGCTTTGCTTTCAGGACTCTCTCCGGCAGCCATTCTCACCTCTAAACTTTTCTCTATGCTCTCACTCTCGGCGGCTCTAGCACGCCTGTGGTGTGCAGCGGTGAAATGGGTCCCTGCTGAAACACTTTCCCGCCACACACGTTCCGGACGTTGTTTGGGCTATTCACTGGTATTGCGGTATATGAAAAATTCATATCATAACAAAAATAAATACCGGTTTTTGGTATGAACTGGTATACCGCACAGCCCTACCTTAAAGTATCTCAAAGGTCACGTCGTTTCACATGGCCCCGAACACTGGTCTCCTGGGTGAAAGTCCTGTGTTGTTTGACCCATCCACCACCCTAACCTACCTCCTTATGCAGATTTTGGCTTTAATAATAGACTACTTCCAACGCATCAGTCACATGATTGCAGCCTTCCCAATAACCTGTCTTATACACAAATTGCTTGCTCATGACTAATATGCGAATTGTGGTGCATTAGCCTACTTTTTATAGGTTTACATACGAGTAGTGCTTGAGAACAGCCTGATAAACATGAATGCACGGCTGACATGTCTTAAACAACAAACAGAGAAGCTTGGATTACAATACACACAGAGGTAGTGTAACTTCATTCTCTGCTCAGGACCCCATTACTCCACTATATCGCCACTATAGTTAATAGTTCTTTGCTGTTATATTATTGTTCTAAATGTTGTATACAACCCCCTTAAACACAGGAGGACAGAAATTATTCAATGACATTTATTTACAGATTCCCATGTAATGTGCTGATGTTGTTTCAGGATGATATCGCTGCACCAATGTTGTTTTGATCATAGCTGTTCACTTCTTGGTTTCGAAGATCAAGAGATTAAAAACTGTTTATTGCCATAGAGACACCGATGTCAAAATACATCCAGTAATTAAAGGAGCATTAAAGAATTGGAAACCTCTTTATCAGCAGCTGAGGAGTTGCAACATCAAAAGGTTTTCTGGCACTGTTTGCAAATGGAAAGTGAGTTTTGAAAGCCAGAAATCTCAGCAATGTTGACTCACTAGTATTGACTTTAAAACATGATGATAATTGGCTGTTTGAGGCAGATGCTGACATGAATAACTTGTTTAAACGTCTGGTAATGGTGCTGATCTATGGCCCATGTTATCTTTTCTAATGTTTTTTTTTACATAAACAGGTATTTGGTCAGAAACCACTGAGATACACCAACATTGCCATTCGTTGAAAGCATCTTCAAGCAGTTGTTAGGGGCTGAATCTGCAACGTCACAGGTTCAGTGAGTTGGACAGTAAAATCATAGGGCACTGGGACAACCGCATAGTGAAGACGCACTGATGCAGGACAGTGCAAATCATCAGTCTTTGGACAGGTGGAAGACGAGAGCTTAGCTGGTAATAGGGGGGTTCAACAGGCACAAAGGTGTGCCTCAGGTGTCTTTTTGTTTGAGTAACCCTAAACAAAGTAGGTCCGCTTGTATTTGATCCCACTTCCTAAGCAAAATGGTAGCAGAATGTTCTAATTCAACAACCAGATATCCTGTATGACATTCATCTCAGTGTTCAAGACAACATTTTCCAAACCTGTGTTGCTTATCTCTGGGAGAAACAAACATTAACAGGATAACATCTGAAGGAATTTCCTGAAAAACTGTAATCGCTCTCTGTGTATCCTCACATCTTTTCACATTGTCTGTGGATGAGCAAAGACTGGGGCTTGTTTCTTCAAGTGCAAATGTCAGGATGAGACGACAACAAGGGGAGCTGTAAAGTATAAACTGTAAAGGTCAAACGGTGCAGCAGTGCCATGTTGCGCTCCCTCTCTCCCTGCTTGTTCTGTTCTCTACATTCCTGCTCGCAGATCGATCCGATGCTTATCTGTCAAAGGTGGTGAGTAATTCCTACCATCACAAAAGATGGGAGCAAACGGAAAAAACAACCACCGCTGACATTCCAGAGATATTCCTCCCAAGTGCATTGCATCTGTGTGGAAAAATGTTATTGCATGCACTCGGCCTTGTTCGGAAAAGTACACAAATTCTCTGTCACACAGGGATTAACGGTCTTAATAGAACATAGTTAGGAAAGACTTCCAGCCACTGCAGGTGAAGAGCGTCCAGACGTAGCTGAAATCAGTCAGGCATGTAGGTGGTAATGTGGCCTGCATGACCTCAGGAAACCAGACAGGTAAACAGGAGTGGCATGTGCTTTCATGTCCCACACTGCAGCGCATTAGTATCTAATTTAGACATGAAAAATGAGTGTGTAAACTCGGGAGAACATCAGAAAGTGTAAAGTACGATATATAACATTCTCTTTGGCAAACACATATGCCTGAAGCCACTGAAAGTACAGCTCAGTTAGTATGAGTACTGTCAATGTTCAACTGTAAATGAGGATCATAAAATCGCTGCTTTCCACTTTTCATCAGATTTAACGACTGATTCCACCGCTTTTGATGGACAACGCTCATTTCTAGGAGGAAGTGATCTCACCTCTGCTGAAAATAAGAGTTAATATGCACACATAAGACTACAACAAGCCACTTGTAGGCATCTCCCAGCGGTAAACACACTAAGTATGTGTATGTTTGGAGGGTGGGGGGAGGTCATGGAAATGTGGGGCATCATTAAGCTGTCACACATACAGTGAAGGTTCATAGTGTGTCTGTGTGGCCGGGATTTGGAGTACGGCGCCAACTTCCCCTATGTGTCACTGCAACAACACACACTTAGGCTTGGGTTCACACACAGGGCCAAGGACTTTTATTGCCTGTTTACAAAAATTGGAACGGACATTAAAGGTCCCATATTGTGCTCATTTTTGAATTCGTACTTGTATTTTGGGTTTCTACAAGAACATGTTTACATGCTTTAACTGTCAAAAAACAATTGATTTTTGTCATACTGTTTGCCTGAATATACCTGTACTCAGCCTCTGTCTGAAACGCTCTGTTCTAGCGCCTGTCTCTTTACGGCCCCATCCCAAAAAACACCAGTCCGTCGTGATTGGTCAGTGTTTGTGTGCCTTCCACAACTGCACTCTTGGCATCTCTGCAACGTCATTGCAGCCAAGGAAATGACTGTAACAGCACTGTAGCGCCACTTTCTGTCTTTATGAGCCAAATCACGGTAGCATTGCGCTAACACTTCTGAGCAGAGAACTAAAAGTTGATTTGAATTTTGGAAATATGTACCATTGGCAAACTTGTCTAATTCTGTTGTCTGTAACATTTAAAGATATATAGTCAAACATGATGATCCGACCTATCTGACGTTGCTGCTGTACTTATTTTATGAACTGTGTTGCTTTGCTAGAGTCTTTGATCAACTAAGTCTACCAGCACGAAAGCTAAGTAATGTACTGCTGTGGATGGGGACGCAAAACATATTTTAGTCACCTACAAAAATCTATATCAGATGAAGTGTATGCTAATATAGAATATTTTCTCCACCTCACACCTCAAACTAATCTAGCCAGCGGTATACCAGCAAGTCCTTTATCCTGCTTAGTAAAGTGGCTGTTTTTGTCAATGGAGTCTGGTGGCAGTCAGAAATCGCTGTCTGACGGCAAGGTAAAGCGGTGAAAATATTCTAAATATGGTGTACACTTAAACTCATTGTAATTTTTTTTTTAGGTGGGCCTAAAAATGTTGTATGTTGCCAAAAACTAACTTGAGGCAGCATTTGCTCAGAGCTGTTTTACCGCAGGGATTTTCTACTTCAAAGTCTGAATGCAGACTGTGTGCATTTCTCTGTTGAGTAAGCATTTTCATACATTCACAGTGTATGTAAAGCATATACCTGCTTTATAGTAAATAAATACATGGACATTTGAGTTTTTACAATATGGGACCTTTAAGGCTCCATTCAAAAGGAAAAATATATCAGGATGGAGTGAATTATATAATTTGTGGCTGTTTCGCTTTTAATCAGCATAAAGAATAGTGATAGAATAAAAGCTATTTTGTTTTAGGAACTGTTTTTTCTTTAAGTTGTGCTTTGGAAAATTGGCTCCTTTTCTTTCCAGGGCATTTAGCTGATCTCTCTACTATTCGCCACACACTCAGCAGTAAGTCACCAAAACAACTCAGCAGCGGCAGCAGCACAACCCATGACGTTGGTACAACCTGGCTTGGTCAGAGCTCCGGCACTTCTGTGGTTATTTAGTCAGTGTCAGCCTTTCATCTTCCCTTTGCCCTACCTGACTCGGCACTCTACGTTTCCTCCACAGAGTGGTGACTTAGCAGGGAAGGAGCCTGATGCAAGCGCTATTTGATACATTGAGGTTTCCCCCCATTGAAAGTTAATGGGAATTCCTTCGCTAGCAAGATACGTAGCTGTGCGAAACAGCCACTGTGGAACAAAAAAATAAAAAAAGACAATTCTGTGTCCAAGAACAATTGGCTCATTGTAGCGAGTTAAAGGTAATGACAGAGAAACCAGAGACTGATGTAAACAAAGATTATATCACTCCACCAGCAGAAATATACGCCCTCGAGACGGCACGAGACGCCTTCCAGTTAAAACTCCAGTCATTTCAAAGCAATAACACTGACAGTAACAGCCTATCTTTGTTTAGCCCATGCACTGAAACGACACGCCAGTGAATGAATAAGTATTATACCCATGCCAGCTCGCTTATGTGGTTACTTTAGCTGATATGCTGCCATGTTTTACACTCTAATAAAACCTAATTGGGTTCCAATTCAGAGAAACACATAAAGCACCTCACACATATCTTTGCCCCAGGTGTAAAATCAAATTTGTTACTTTCACTGGAGCTCTGTGGCCGCAGGCCTCACCACACAGCCACTCACCACAGGCCTCTGCCTATTGCCAAGAGGAGCTCCTGACCACTGCACACATGTAATTTACAGTAATGCACTTTGCCTTACATTACATTTATACAACTCACTCTACATCTCCACAATCACCCTCCTCATCTCTCACAGACCAGGACAAATGTCAAAGCTATAAGAGGCTGTAAGTGATATCAGAGATTCCTTCTCTCAGGTGCAGCTGTGAACATCTGGCACACAGCAACAAAGGGTACTGGTGTGTGTTAGGGAGACAAAGAATGAATATTTAAACCACTCCCCATTTGTTAAGATCAAAGAGTCTCGCCCAAACGCAGGATCACACCCACATAATCGTGCACAGCTACCAAAATCTCAAGCCAGTCACAGCCCAGGGACTATCTAATGTAGGTGTAAAGGCTATGAGTGAGCACAGAGCTTGCCACATTATTATAAAATCTCTTTGATTCACCCCTGAAGCAGAGGACCTCATCACCCAAAACAAGAACAATTTCTTACATTTGAAGAAGTTGAACTCGGGCCAAAAACATCATGCTGCGAGCGACTGAAGAGTTTAGAAAACATGACATCACAGTGAGAAAAACCGAGGAGCTTGCAACACATCTGGCAGCTATATGCATGGTTTAGCTGTTGATGACTGTCAGACAGATGGATGAACAGTTCACCTTTGGAGCTCTGCTTACTGAGGCTCCAAAGTCGTTAGCAATTATCAAATACCCACGTAGCACAGTTAGAGACACATTCTCCCATGAAGCAGCAGTGCATCTGGCCAAGTGCAACAGAAGCACACTGATATTCAGGAAATAAAAACACTTGTACTATCAACATTGTATTCTGCCGGTATGCTGCAGTATAAAGCATTCAGTGCAGTGGGATCTTAATCTGCACCCACATTTTTAGGGTGTAATCTGTCTCATGAAGGCCAACTTTTTATGGAGAGAGTGTGGCAGCCATCCCTTTTGCACTTCTAGACCATATTTTGTGGTTACACCTCCTCCTCTCCTGCTGACAGAGTCCAATTTCTCTCCTGAGGAGCTTGTCAACACCACTCGCTGAGATAAGAGGATCCGTCGCCATGTGTTGGTTCAAAGCCGTAAAAAAATGAAAGGCTAGTTTTTCAAGTTACTTTGATGGCACTTTGTATGGTTTTATAGCTGAACAGGGAGGAGGGAGGAGAGCCTGGACAGCTGAGCTTACCTCTGCAGAGGTTCTGCTCATCTGCAGTGTATCCAGGTGTACAACGGATGGTCCTGCCGGACTGAGTGCCCCCCTGGTTGCCTGAAGTCCGTGGGACCACAGGCTGACTTGGTGGGGCAACAGGGACAGCAGGGACAGCAGGGACAGGCTCCGGCAGTGGCACCTGCTCGCCCTCCTTGCTGATATAGATGACTGCGCTCTTGGGGAGGCAGAGGTACCCACCAAAGTGGTTGATACACTGCATCCCTCCTTTGCAGGCATCGTCTAACAAGGCACACTCATCGATGTCTGACACAGGGAGAATATTTTGACAGAAAGAAAGACATTAAGTGTGACATTTTCTGTACTGGAAACTGACCAACATGTATGGATAAAGATACATAATTAAAAAACATTAAGGATGAAAAGCTGCACATGTGTAATAACCACCACTTAACATTTAAGATAATCTGATATGTCTCACCTCTGCACTGCTCTCTGACTCTGTCATACTCATACCCTTCTGTGCACTGTGAATGATTACACACATAATGATTACCTTGAAATGATACATATCTTAATATCCTATCATATAACATCATATGATAAGAACATGAACCATCTGCAAATCAAAGCACACAACATCTCACATGCCAAGTCGTGTTAAACACGAGATCTTTCACTTACTGTGTAGAGGACGGGCTCCTCAGCCTCCTGAGAGAGGACATGTGTGAAAACCGCACAAAGACACACGCAGATCCCCAGCATGTCGACCAAACGTCGGAGCAGCACTGTAACGAGATGCAGAGGAACCAAAATGGATAGAGCGTGCAAGATCATTTTTCGCTTGACAAGCCTACAAGTTTTAATACCAGTTATTACATCATTGATGGCATTGCTTAACGAGTCCCAACATCTCCCGCTGCTGGCGTGATGTTTATGTTGGCACCGCTCCAGCTAAAATCTGCGACTTCAACTAAGTGAAGTGTTTTTCTGCTGTTTTTCTCCAAAAGGATTAGTGCGTAATACGCGTAAAGATCGTGCGTAAACATGCCCTCCTGTGTCAGTCAGTGTCAGGAAAATGAACGAGTTAATCAGCCGTGCAGAGCTCACGTTGATTAAAATTCCGTATTTGCACAAAACATGTCCAACTCAACAAGCTGCCCGGTGAAATGTTATTCTGCCTTTGTTCATCGCAGCCTTGTTTTAGCATACTGACACTTGTTACCGGACAATTCCCTGAAACAAGCGAGCTACATCAGAAACAAGTGCTACTGCAGATTTTGTCTCACTTGTTATAAAATTCACAATCCTTCAGCAGCTCGTTATCTGATCAGAGAGCTCAACTGCATGCAGTAACTTTGTCATCCCGTGGCGTCTTGAACACGTACCTGCAATTATACCTGCGGATCTCCAACTCTCCCGGCGTGCTGGAGAAATCGTCCCCGGTTTATGTGTTTGTGTTGCAGATCCGTGTGCGCGCGTAGCAGGCTGGTGGTACGTTACTCAGCGAACGGTGCAGTGGATGGAGAGATGTTAGATGGATGTCGGAGTGCAAGCAGCACTTGTGATGAACATGCGGCTCGTATAGTATGACATGCTGGGGGCGGTGTACCGGGCAGGTTGAGCTCCGGGTTTCTCTCTCACCGGAGGAGCAGTAAACGATCAGCAGGCTACAGTGGCTCCCTCTATAGACTGATGACTAGTCATAAAACAGGGCAGGCTAATCAGCATCGACTATCAATGAAAAACTAGGCTCAGAAATAATCTAATATTACGCCTTACTCATTATGTTGCTGCACAGAACAATATTCCCATCAGTCTAAAGAGCCTATGTAGTCACCACTGTATCTCTGCTAGCTTTGGCTCGCATGCAATAAACATTGAACCTATCATTTATTGCTGCAATAAGACATTATGGATTATTCCATTAAGCACTGATAAAATCAGCTTGACTTTATTGTACCAGTATCCCGTTACAAGGGCGTGGGTTGCGTTTCATCACTGGAGGGGACACACACATGAAAACAGGGAAAATTTTGAGCATCAAGCACTTAATTTCCTGCATTTTGGTGATTTTTTTAATGCACAAATTGGTGCCTTTTCTTTTTGATTTCAATTTTTTTCATTCCAGTGTATCATTAGAAACGATTCTGAAACGTGTCTTGCATCCCTGGATGTCAACTCACATCTCATATTAATACAAATCTGCATCAATTTATGGGGTAGAAATTCTGCATTTTGTATTTTTATTGGTGAAGGAAAATGCAAGTTCTTAATAGCCTACTAGGGGGAATGTGTCTCCTGTGTCCCCCCAAAATCTACACCTGTACTTCAACACCTCCATATTAATTTTCTACTGATATTGTCCTTATTTTGTATGATTTCAAAAGTTTCCTAAGAGGAAATATGGAGCCATTACCCATCTAATTTTATAGGCCTACACTTTTATGTATAAGAATGCGCCTGCATAACTTTCAGGGTTGTAAAATGCAGACCCTGTCATGCTGTGGTGAACTTTAGTGCCTGTATATACTATATATACTGTATATGTAGAATATGTGTGCACAGCAGGTGTTAAAATCAAATCATGTGTTGAAGACCTCTGTCAGCAACCACTACATTAGCCTCTAATACATTTCATGGTGTTTACAAGATGCCTGCGCTTCAGGAACATCTGCTGGAATTGGCATGGCTTCCTGGATTTCCCATGGGTGAGGAGACAGCAAGCGATTGTGTGTGCGTATGAATGTATGTGTGCCAACAGCTTGCTGATATGAGTGGATAGAAATGGACTTGGCACCACCTCCTTCACTGCTGACCTTCTGACCTTTCCTCACAGGGTGTGGATGACAAGAGGGTTGCAGATAGATTCTGCATGCTGCGATACCCTTTAGGTGCAAAATTCAAACTTAAAGTTTTCCTGGCAAAAATCGGATTCTTCTCTTCCAAGACACAAATCTAGTGTTTAATCTTTAATGTGAGTAATTAACTTGTAATCAGCAAGAGTTTCACCAGGTTAAACACATTAAAACTGGAAATGTAGGAGCAGAGGTTTGGTCCTGCACTGTTGGGGTATTCAGGTCTGCTCACATGATCATGAACCAGAATACAGCAAATACATAAACTACAGAATATACAAATAACTTGTGCAAACATGGATGACAAAAAAAAATTACTCTGCAAAGGCTTGACTCTTCACTAAATGTTTATTTAACTTGGCGAGCAATTCAACAGATGCACAAAAAAGGCAGAGACACTGAGATAAAGCACTTGATTAATCAAAAGCCGTTTTGAAACAGTTTATAGAGATTAATAGAAGATTTTATCCAAGAATGATGAAAGAGAGGAAGAGAGAACATTCCCTTTGGTCCTATTCCTCACTGGAACCAAAATGAGACAGTCGGGCTTGCAAATCACAGAGGCGAGGCTGAGGTGGGTGTGTCCCCCCCCCGGGTGCACCTCTAGGTGTGAGAAAGTCTCTACAGAAATGTTACTGAAGTCAAAGCAGATGATCCCTCTCACATTTATCTTACAGAAGCACTTGTCTAACTGATACAGTACATTTAAACATACGTGCAAAAATGCATTTAAATGCATTTAAACAGTATGAGTACGGAAAAATTGGTCCTTTTCCAAGATGGGAAATAATAAACTAGGTCACACAAACATACATTTAAATGTAAGGGTGATAGACTGGACGTCGGCTTATCATAAATACTGCTTTAAGTTTCCCAACATCTCTGTGATCATTATTACCCAATCCCCCAGCCTACAATGGTGACTAACATACACACACACGCATGCACTCTGGGGTAACCACATCGCAACTGTGTACAGTATATTGCTATGAATCTGAGCATTATTACTGTTTAAATAATTCTTATGGCAAAAATACTCATATACAAAAGGCTAATACACTGCTGAAGTACATTTTTCAGAGCATTAAAGGAGCCAGTACGCTGTGATGTTTCTTTCGATGCTGAAGGCAATGCATCAGGTACTGTTGGCTATTGAGCATCAGCCAATCAGTTCCTGATGCAGTATCATCCACATCAGAAAGCTCTTCCTTCACCCCAACATCACTGCAGGGGCAACACACGCTGAATAGTTTACAGCACATTTTGATCCTTCTGCAATATCTCTTAATAGTGAGGAGTGGTACAAAAATAATGCAAACTCATAAAAACAAGCCATTATTATTCTTTTCATGCTACGATAATTCAATAGCCAATACTGTACAGTACACATCAGTGTAAGTCAAGATGGCAGCAGAAGCATCTGGAAAGTGAATTCATGCAAATTCAAAATGGGCATGCATTATGAAAGAGCTGCAAGAGATGAGGCTGCACTTCAAAAGACTGTCGAAAAGAAATTTTTAAAAAGTGGGGAAGGGGGATGCGAGAGGAGGAAGAGCAGACAGAGAGGGTGTCTGTGAAATGCGCTTGTGTAATTGCAGTGACATCTTCATTGAGAGCCCTCCATCTCTTTCCTGTGTGCTCAAAGGGCGTCGCTGACGCCGGTCGATGGGGAGAGCAGCCGAGGCGCTGTGTTTAGCATAATCCCAGAGGCCATTGTGAGAGCAGCTAGTGAACGACTCACAGTTGCCAGCTGAGATTTCACCAAAACACAGCAGAACACAAGGAGAAGGGGATGAGACAGGAAAAGCAGAGGTGGAGGAGGGTACGAGTGGGGAAAGGACTCAGGCCAGGGACAGGACGAGTGGTAGTAGCAATGAAGAAAAAAAAATGCAGATGTGTCAAATATTACATTACATGAAATCTGAAGATTAATATTTTGGTATAGTGCTGTGTTGTGAAGGGGGCGGCAGGATGGATGCAGGATCAGGGTGGTGGTGGTGATCTGTGGTGAGCGTGCAGCTTGCACAGCATCAAAGAGGCTAAGTATAAAGTGTGAAACATGTTTTCTTCCAGGTGGACTGCACCTGTTGGCCCTTATTCAGGACTGTAATTCAATAATCTTCCCCCTTTTTATTCTTTTAAACAACCACTAACTGTTTTGACTTGTAATAGTGAGGCATAAAAAGATTAAGCAGAAGTGCCATGGTAACATCTCTGCTATTGTGCAATGATCATTACCTTAAGCTAGAGTGTGAAATCCTCTTTGATCACCGTTTCACGTAGGCAGACAGTTTTTGAGCCAACCTTTGGTAAACAATTTGGTCTCCACATAACAAGCTGCAGAAAACACCTAACCCTATATTAAGATGAAAAATAAAGTGTCTTGCTCAGGCAGTGGCAAATACTTTTCTTTCTTTGGGTGTTAATGGAGATGAAATAAGGACACAGTTTAAGAGTTTATATTTCAGAGTTTCTAATAAGTCATTTTAGACTAACTGCAGAATCTCTCCAGGTGATTGTGAGAATATAAAGCACCATCACAGTTGCCTGCAGAGATTACCCAGTCAGCCCTTAGATTCACTCGCTCATAAAAACACACAAACTGCTCTGTGTTACGTGTTATATCCATGACAGTAAATTGGCAGCAGACGGTTAACACCGATATGGATAAAGACCAAGCTTTGACCCTACCCCCCCTTACGGTTCCAAAAGGTTTTGCGTTACCATGGCGACAGGGCCACGGCACGTGCCTCCCATTGTTGAGCCGTATCCTCCAGGGTCAGCCGTACACCCAGTTAGAGGTCAGATGTCATCCAGGCCTCTCACTCAGGTCACCACTCACCAGCCCTCAGCCTTTGACCCCAACAAACACTGAAACAAATTGGGAGATGGGGGAGAGAGGGGAGGACGAGATGGCGAAATTAAACATATTAACTTAATAATTCTGCACGATCACATGACCGTTAAAGACGATCTGAAAAACTTGTGTATTTGTTGTGCTTCAGGCATTTTGAGTGCAGATTAGCAGTGTACTCCTGTGAGAGCAATGTACAGTATGATGAAGAATCACTCTGCATGTTACAGTATGTCTCCCTCTTGTGGTGAAGTACGATGCTTTCAAAATTCACATTTTATTTTGACTTTATTTAAAGTTTAGCACAAAAATACAGAATATGGGGTGTCTTGGTGGCCTAGGGGTTAAATTAGTATCATTTAACTACAAAAACCCTTGTTTTATTCTAGTGTTATTCCTTTGTACCATGTCATCCCCTTTTTATCCAGTGTTTCTTGTGTACATCTTCACTGTAAACTAATAAAGGGCAAATTGCATCATGGGTCATATTTATGCTGAGATTTGTTTCTGGTGTATCAGAAATATAAAACACACATGATACCAACTGGCCTTTTATCCTTGAGGTTTTTTTTTTTTTAGACAGTCACTTAATGCTGGATTCTAACAAAACATCTACATGTAATATATCCCCATGAATACATGTAGCTGAAAAAGTCCCTCGACCCAACCTTTTTGTGTTTAATTAACAAAACACCATCAGCTATTGCGGTTTAACCGACCAAATCAGACATATGTCCACACATTTTGGAAAGCCTTTAGCCAGAGGTGCTATCTTTCCCATTCAGCCTCGATGCATGTTGGGATATTCAGGTCATCGAGTTGCAAAGTGTTGCTCAGGCGTTGACAAAAGAAAAATCTTAAGTTTATTAAACGGAACAGGCTGACAGTCCACACTTTGTTAGGCAGTGAATGAACAGAGTGGTTTTGACAGGCCTAACCTCTTAAGCTTCGGGTCCCACTGAGCTCGGCACAGCTAGAGCTAAATGCCATCTGTCCCAACATCATGAGGCCCCCCCAACCTGTCCCCCAACAGTTTAGCATAAAAATCATGCAACGCTGCTATTAAGGAAGAATATAAGATTATTCTACTCATCTGATATCATCTTCAGTAGAGGCTCACCTTTCAGTCAAACATTTTAGGGCTGTCCAGGTTGAATGCTTTGCAAACAATAGCTGTGCTTGTAATCCACGTAATTTGGTTTACAAAAGGAAATGTGCAAAACTGCTTTCTTTAAAGACTTTCATAAAAGTTGTGAATTTACTTTTTAATTTAGTACATTTGATGACCTAAAAAAAACCCCTCATGATCTGGTGTTGTATCTCTCGCCCTGCTTACACTTGTCGTGGGTGTCAAAAATAAAGAGCAGCCAGAGCAGTGAAAAGGGAATGAGAAAAGACTGAGGAGGCCAAAATTGTCAATGTAAGATGATACTGGTGACCCCGAACAAGTCCTTACCAGAATAAGAAAAAAAACTATATGCAAATAATGTAATATTAGCATTTAGGGCTTTTTTGATAAGGAGATAGCACAGGGTTTCAGCCTTACGTTGGGAAGGTCAAGATCCTCCTGCACAGTACTGACCTGACACTGACAACCTATTCAACTCATTGTTTTCTTCAGTTAGTCTCTCACTGTGACTCATCAATGGCTATTTCAAACTTCAGTTTTAAACAAGTTCGTTTTACGCTTTACTGACTTCCACATACAGCACTGAACAATAAAAATAATGATATCACCATATGAACTTTAGTCTCCGTCCTTTCACAGTGTTGTCTGCTCCGTTAGCTGTCATCTAATATTAAGAGCAAAAACGACCTTTGTGCCCAGTAGCTTTAGCACTTCATTAAGGCCCTGGACCTTTGCTGTACAAGCAATTGTCTTCCTCTAACAAAAAGACTGACGCATTGTATCAGTTGGAGGTAAATTTATCAAAGGGAGCCGATACAATCGACAGAGCAGCCCAAATTATGAACCAGGTCTGTAAGGGGCCTCCTGGTGAGCCATATTGTACTGTTTGTTGATAGTCCAGTTTGGACTGAATGACATGTGGTGTGATTCAGATAGAAAACAGTGTGTGAGAGTGCTTACAGAGAAATGCAGATGTACGTGTACAATGTATGAGTCTGTAAATTGGAGTGCATATGCAGCGTGGTGTGCATGAGTCATGTGGAATGATGTTGGGTTGTGTATAAGAGGCCATGCTGAGAAGCACAGGCAACCCATAGACCTCTGAGAGGTGCACACTGGATAAAAACAATTGGGATCTCCCTGAACTGATGTGACATGTGTATTTGTTCCAGCCTTTCCGTTAGAGGAGCCCTACTGTAGAGGTGAAAGAAGAAAAAAAACTGCACTGAGAAAGGGAGGGAAAGGGGGATAGTAGGATGAGGAGGGGGCACAAAGAGGTCTCTGGCAGAGTGAAAGGCATCAAACTGCAACAGTCCAAGCTGAACCGAGGGTAGTTTGATCTAATGCACAGCCATTTATGCCATGTGAAATATAAAGAGGTAAACTGTGTTTTATATGAAACTAAAGTGAACATGTTATCGTTCTTTCAGCATTTAGTCTTGCATCAAATTTCCTGAATGGTTTTGTCAGTGGCAATGTGCGTTTGTACACAGGGATTGGTAATCTTTAGAGCTGCGACGACGGTCGATTGTTCGATAAGTTAGTCGACAGAAAATTCATTCAGCTACAACAATTAATCCATTAGTTTTTAACCATTACATTACTCGGCAACTGATTTGACAATCGATCAACTGATTTTTGATCGATTTTTTTTTTTTTTTTTTGATATTTACTCCTCTGTGACAGTAAACTAAAAATCTTTAAGTTTGGGGCAAAACATGACAATTGAGGAAGTCAGTTGGGGCCTTACCAATCGACATTTTATAGACCAAGCAACTAATCAACTAATTGAGGGGAAAAAACCCGACAGATTAATCTACAACAAAAACAACTGTTAGTTGCAGCCTATTGTAAATTGGGTTTGGACTGTGGGTTGGGCAAAACAAGATATCATCTTGGACTCTAAAAAACTCTTAAATATTTTTGAAATATTTGAACTTTTACACACCAAATGATTAATCAAGAAAATAATTCGCAGATTTATCAATAATAAAATACTTGCTAGTTGTAGACCCAGTAATCTTACCGATAAAAACAATCTACTGGCAACCAAACACTCCATTTCGACTAGACTCTTCATTTCATATGAAACACTTCTCTATAGTCCTGTGGAGACACGTTTTGATTTGTCATCCGCTCAGTGTGGGACGGGCTGCCATTTAGCCCCTGCACTGCAGTCTCGGATGAAATGGACCGATAGCACATCAGACTCCTGACTGTCCTGACCATATTTACATCCCATCTCAGTTATTGGACACATAATTCCTCCACACATCTCCTCAATCTTGTACCACCCACACACACACATACACGCGGCTGACTACAATTATAATTTCATATGCCCCAGTGTATCAGCCACCCGAGCAATTTTCTGCCATTTAAATGTGAATTTATGTCTCATGTAAATGAGTGGGGAGTCGATTTAGGCCCAGTGGAGGACTGGCCTTTTCCCAGGGAGCATTCTGTTATAGGCCTCTGGTCATTTCAAGGTCCCCGTTCATCACCTAGATTTAACAGACGGCACCAAATGAGGCCTCGCCATCTTATCAACTTCTCGCCTTACCTAAACACAGTATCACCAAATATCACATTAAGTACCAACTCATTTAAACAAAGCCTAACAGGAAACAACACAATGCCAGTAACTCAAAGCATCTCCCTAAAAGAATACCACCCTTGTGCTCTTAATCATGCGCCACATTTACAAAATAGTTTCCTGACTGAACTTAAATGTTATCAGTTTCCGTGGTATAACTATTTTTGATTCATAAAAATACACAGAACAAAAAAAGCAATGATGCAATATTACATTTTGGCTGTTTTTATGATTCCTAATAAACTTAAACACTTGGAGATCGCATTGTTCGTAAAAGGTGCTGCTTTTTAAAAATGTTGAGTCATGTTTAAGAAGGGACTATAAAAATGCTAATGAAGAGTCTTCTCTGCTTCTCTCTGAGCTGAAGGAAAAACACTACAGTTTTATTAGTGTGATAACCTACTCTATTAACTACTGTGTGCCTATGAATGGGTGCCCGATGTTAGCACATGGCTCACCTCGGGCTACAGGGGATGTATACTTTTTAAACTTGCAGACCACAACATAACCAGAAGGAATTTAACTTACATCTAATCTTAAGTTTGCTTGTCGAAGTCTGTTTTTAATAACTATTCAATTATAGGTTCCTGGTTAAGTCGTTACTTAAATGTGAAGTGTCAGTGTTTCATGAACGAGGATGTGTAGAATTGTTTTGCATTGCTTTAAATGACATGTTTTCAATCGTGAGGATAAAACCCTTGACAAAACACTCTAATTAGTGCATGTTTCACCAGGTCAGTTATTGGCTGTTTTATTGGCCACATCACAACAAGCAAGCAGTAATATGTGACCTTTACAGAGAGCATTTCTCGACAACCAGGGCACCTCATCAGTTCAGTGAGACCCCATCAGAGGGCAGGTTCCTTTCTATATTCATATGGGGGGAAAAAAACATCTGTAGGTGTCGTAATAGACAATATTACCCTCTCCACAATACAGCATATTTCATTCCTTTAATAAAGTTTTCTCTATTTCTTTTTTACAACTCTATATGATTCAAGTGGTGAAACAGAAGTAAAAGATTGTTTCTGTTTCCTTATGTGAATATCTTTGCTCCATTAAAGTACAGGGTGTGTTTTTTTAAACATGAAGTGAACCCTTCAGCTGATCAAACTATGTCTGAAACACAAGACCTTGACCACATGATCGATCACCTGTTCTTATCACAACATTAACCAGTCCACCTGCTGATTATCACACGCCCTCTCAAAAACCGTTGCAAGTATTGCAAAATGCACACAGCCCTCAGCACACTCCCCCTAATGTCTTATCCAAAGCCTAAAGTCTCTAAACACTCATCTATCAAATACACCTGGCACCTACCCATAGCAAAGAACTATAGTTAATTTGATGGTGTTCCTGCTGAGTTTGATGAAATGTGTTGTTAAATTTTAAGTCCTCCACATAATTCAAAACAGCAAATGGGGGAGTTTGAGAGACAATATAAAATAAATTAAATTGTAAAGGGAAAATACAAAGCATAGAAGAAGAAGTAAGAATGCGCTTACTGGTCAAACATAAGGACAAAAGAAACGGGCAGTTCATGTGGGGGTGAGGCACACGCAGGGCTCTTTAAGAATTGACATCAGGTACATGCAGGGAAACAAGATGTCAAGCAAGCATGGTGAAGCATTGCTGTGAGGCTAATAAAGGCGTACAGTAGTTGCAGCAAGGGAAGGGCTTCCAATAAGATACGATGCACTCATGCCATTATTTTAAGACAGTGTAGAAGCTACGAACATTACAGAATTTCACCGTGTGCACATTTTACTGCAACTAGAGAATCAAAAGCAGATAGAAACAGTGGATATGGGGCAGATTTACAAGTTACACCATAAAATTTTACCTCTCGTCATAGCTTAAAAAGACATGGCACCGCACAAATGTGTTGCTTGAGTTACAGTGCAGTGTTGAGACAAAGTCCAGAAAATGCAGTGTTGCAGGTAAAGTGCTGTGTAATTCCAGCCCAGAGAAAGGACTTGAGGGACCAGGAAAAGAGCAATGCGGCTCACCATGCATTTGTGATTGATGGTCTCTGTCTGTGCAATAGCTGACTGAGCAACATGTACATCTCTCTTATTCACACACTTAATGGCATGCACACAACCTATAGTGTGCTCAGGCTAACATATATGCACCACAGCCTATTTACGTAATGTGCACGTGGAGCCAGATTTGGTGGAGAGAACGTACCATGTAAGTACGACATTCTTGTTTGGAGTCCGACCTGGGATCTTTGTCTTCTTTCATCCACTGCTCCCTCCCATCGTTTCTTTCTCCCTTCACAGTACACTGTTGAATCAAAAGGAAAAACCGGGGGTGGGGGGGTGAAAATCTTTAATTTTTAAAATCCTTTAGGAATGTGCACAATATACATATCATTGTACTTTGCTGGAAATATAGATCAACAATACTGCATGCTGTATGAGCATATTTTCCCCCCGATCCTTGATCCTGTCACGTCTCTGTTGTCTGGTGCCAAGACATGTCTGGTCTGGCTTTTGGCCAGGCTGGGCTGGTCGCCACCACGGCCCCAGCAGCCTAGCAGGCAGGCCTAGCTTAATGCTGACACATCGCTAACATCAGCCAGGGAGAGGAGACCTCTGGGAGATGCTGAAACATCAGCACAGCACCATTTCAGATTTACAAGGAGCGATACACTTGCTCATCTGCAGTAGAATTTAAGTAAATGTCACACCATCATTGTGGGACATTATTTTAATAACACCCCCTTTAAAGGGTGAATAATTAAACGCATTAACAGACACCTGTGAGGCTCAGACGATGTATAACGGCACATATGTGTGGAAATGCACTAAAAGGCCACACCCTACAAATAAACCTGTGATCGTTCACATAAAGCCATCATACACAATGATTACTATTTTTCCTTTACAGGAAAAATGGATCAAAATCAAAATCCATCAAGATCAAAATCCATTTTTTTCCATGATCCATTTTTCCTTTACAGGAAAAATGGATCAAAATATTGATAATCCTTGTTTTCAGCTGTTTACATTCAATGCAGCATGGTATTAAGGGTGTAGCATGCAAGAGCTGCACACATGTAACGCAGATATCCAGCCTTCATACTGGATGAATTGGTACGTTAGTGGTTCAAATTAGTTATATTAAAAAAGGTTATCTATCAAATCATAGTATTTCAGCATAACAAATATTTAAGGCAGTTGAAAAGATAAAAGGAACATAATTCCTGCTTTGCTTTTTTTACACCAGCGTTACTATTTATAAAACTGGATGGCATTTACAAACATTAATCAGGATCTTATCAAAATGTCTACATAATAAAGTGTGTTAAGATTACACAAAGAAAGGTTAAGAAACTATTATTGTATAAACTGACATCGCCAGCCTCTTCATAGTACCAGTGTTATTTTTGATCACAATTATATGATCATAATGGCTGCCCTTTGTGTTTAGGAAGCCATGCAAATGAGATTGGCAGAAATGAGCATGTGTCATCAATATGCACAGATATAACCAGGAGTGCCACTGATTGATGATGCAAACCTTCTCCCTATAGCCTTGTGTGTGACCTCTGACTTCTTACCCCTCGAGGGGTTAAACTTATTACCCTCTGACTCGAGTGACCTCTGCTATGAAAGGAGCTAGATTGAAGGATGACCACAGCTTAGGTCCTATTGGCCGCTCTCGGACCAAACTGTGGCCAGAGGGCTGACCATCCGAACCCTACAGGGATGTGACCCTGGCCCTGCCACACGCTCTGTGGATAATACTATTAACAGGTCAATACAAACGTAAGAAAAAAAGGAGGGGGAGAGAGCACTGCTTTAACCAAAAGGATGAGCAGAAGAAAGGGATGAGGGGGACATATTGGGGAACAAACAGATTTGCAGGATGGATTTGGAGGTTATTTGTCAGGCCTGTTTGAACAAATGGTTACCAATTTGACCTGGACA
Source organism: Epinephelus fuscoguttatus (assembly GCF_011397635.1). Lineage (NCBI taxonomy): Eukaryota > Metazoa > Chordata > Actinopteri > Perciformes > Serranidae > Epinephelus > Epinephelus fuscoguttatus. Next base: position 20,176,633 of record NC_064767.1, read on the forward strand.
ATTTTTGTATACATCTGACGGACAATAAGAGCAGGGCTGCCCTGAAAACGTCAACACAGTTAAAAATATGGTCAATTACAGAACGTACAGTCATAACTGTGTCCTGAACAAATACAAAAGCTAAGAAAGTGTGCCAAATGTCTTATTAATTTAGGATATTAACAGGGATGAAACCAAAATAATTCACGCAATAATTCAAGCATCTTGGCTCAGTCATCCCTGTAAATATGTCACATAAAATGAAAGAGATGTTAAATGTAGAATTATAACAAATTTAAAACTTAAGATTTTGTTGCATATGAAACTAAAATGTCTACAATAAATATTTGTATCAATATATTAGAGGAGTGTTGCTCCTGTACCTTCATCTCCAGTATGAGCAGAGGAGGGGTGTATTGGGTGTTCGCCAATAGAGCACGTTACATGCAAGACATGTGCTCTTACTCACTCACTCACTCACTCACTCACTCACTCATAGGATTATTAGCCATTTTCGTTCATCTCCCTTATTTCACTCTAACAAAGCACATAATCTAGTTCAGCCTTTGGCTTTTTAAGTTTTTATGCGACAAACACATCTACATTTTTATGATAAAAATGACAAACAATACGCAGCATGGGCTCAACTCATCTGACTTACAGTTTTTTAATTGTGTTGCTGTTACTGTATCAAATTCTGGGCAATGTGGCAACTGTTAACTGCCCAGAAAAACTCATAAAATTCACTCTGTTCATCTCCAAACTCTTTCACACTTGCCATCATCACTATCACACCCGAAAAACCGCAATACTTTGCTGTTATTGTAAAAATACTGCCGTGTATTTCTACTAGACTTGACTTGACTGAAAGCCTCGACCCAAACATCATGAATACGCATATAGAGGGTGTACACAGAGCATTCATAATGCGCTTTGTCTCCCTCCACCCTAAAGAGTTGCGCGCCAATAAAAATAATAAAACGAGAGATTAAATTATCCAACAAGCAGCTGAAGCCATGACCCAGTTAGTTTTAAAAGAGGTATTACATGATAATAAAATAAGATCGAGCTGAAACACATGTCGCTAATAGAATCCACTCTACTAAAGTTGTCAGACCTGCGGCTACAGTAGAGCTTGTAAACAACCATGCACGCATCCATTCAGTCTCACACAAACGCACATGCAATCTCACACAAACACACAAGCAGCAGAGGCTCACACATTACTCTGAACAATGAAGAGAGGAAATCTTCGAGCAAAGAAGGAACAGCAAACCAAAGAAAACTGAAGAGGAACTGGGATACATGGCAGAGATGAGAAACAAACAAATGGAAATAGTACCTTCTAAAGCATCCATGTGATGAGAGAAGGGTGGGACACCTGCAGAACCTCGCACGGTCTATCCAGAGCTCTTCAGCGACTGCTCCCTCACGGAGCAGAGTGTGTGTATGAGCCAGAGAGAGAGAGTATGTGTGTGTGTCTGTGGCTGAGGGAGGGGATCCTACCCCTCCTCCTTAGGACTGTGCCTCCTTAACAGGATGGAGGGGTAGGTGGGGCCACTGCAATAAAGCAAACACACACACACATACACACATTTTTCTATGGTTGTTATGTCCTCGCTTCTCTCGCTCTTTCCCGCCTCCACACTTCCATCTTTCTGTCTCTTTCCAAGACTTGCTCTCAACCTCCTTTCCTTGCAGACTTGCTCTCATTCCTCTTGCCTCGCGCTTCCCTCTGAATCTCAGTCTGTCTGCAAGGCTCTTACTCTCTCCCTCTACCTTGCATCTCCCACCCCTCCCTACCCCTTGCCCCTATCCCTTCCTCTCTGACTGTACGGTTATATTAACATGCTCCCATTAATCTGGAGAGGAGAGGGGCATATGCTGTTTCTGGCTGGTGGTCCACAACCTGCTAAACTCATGGTGTGTGTATGTGTGCTGTGTGTGAGTGCGTCCCGTCGGTCTTTAGTCTCATAATACTACAGCACTAAGATTAAGCGGGACAGTCAGAGAGCATGGTGTGTTTGAGAGATGAAAAGAGGAGAGGGGCAGCGGGAAAAAGGAGAGGAGTGGTGCCACGATCAACAGCAGTGAAGCACACTTTTTTAACCTTTTATAGTTCTTCTTGCTCTGGGTGCTCTGTGCCACCACCCCTCCTCCCCTCCACTCATCCAGCCACCAAACACAAATCCCATCTGATTCGGGGAGTAGCCATCCCTACATAAATCATTCCCTTATTCCACTGGCCACACGTTACATTGAAAGTATTGATTTTCTCCCCTGCCGCAGCACTGATTGCAAGGAAACCCTTCACAACGGTCACAAACAGGAAGTGGAAAAACAAACCACGGGTGTGTTTCGATTGACCACAATGGCGGATCGAAGCTTTGGTCACAACACTGGAGACGAAAAGATCTATGCTTTGATGCACATGGCACACATGATGAAAACACCAAGACAGCATGTAAAATACAAAATAGCAGGTAAAGCACAAGGAACTAATCCAAGTAAACGTTACGAGCAGCTCACAACGCTACCTCAACTGGGCAAAGCTGCAGCCACGTTATCCTCCCAACAACCAAGAAAGCATCAGTACAATAACAGGAACCATTACACACTGCATTCAGTATTTCCAAATCTAATATCAGCCCACAAAGATAAATATCTTATGTTTAACTGTAGCTACATAAAAAAAAAGAAACAGGTGTAGTTTCGGAGCTTTAAAGGACACTAAACGTGTCAAAGGTGAGACACTATAACAGCAAATGAAACTATGGTTTTGAATGAACCACTGTCCGTAGATTAAAACTGACCATCAGGAGAGCAAACACTGCTGTTTCCATGACAGCACAGCTGAGGATACTTTGAACTCTGACCTTATACTCCTGCCTGTGCTCTGAAGCGGTGACCAAACCCAGGGTCAATCAAAAAGGAGGTCAGCAGGGGTCAAATGGTAATGACCCCTCACTGGTTATGCAACTGCAGCCTCCCTATCAGCCTCCTCCAAGTAGCATCCAAGTATCATTCATCCTAATCAAAGCCGTGCACCTTCCGGGAGTACGGGGTGATGCTGCTTCTGTATAATGAGATAGGTGAAAGTCGATGTGATGATGCATAAAAGATCGAGAGCAAAACACACAACACTGACATAAGAAACAGTGATAAAGCTACACAAGAGATGAAGGATTTAAAACTGGAGATTTCAGTCCATTCTTACGGCATATTGATGTGCCAACACCTCCATTTAATCAGAAGCAATTTAGTATTAACTTCAAGTATGTGAGAAGCAACCTTGATAAAATATATTATTTCACATGATGCACTATAACTTTGGACTGACAAAGCGGGGAGTGATCATGATGAGAGTTACACACTTCAACACATGGTATACACTGAAAGGCCTGACTAAGTACTGAAGGTGAGAAGGAAAGGGAAAGAAAAATGGTGTAATATTCAGGTGCATTTACAGGTATACTGGGTGCCTGTGATGAGTCGGCACAAAATGGAGACGAGTTTAATGACTGAAAGGATCATAAAACAGTCCGATCCATCAACAGCGATGTAAAACAACTCTCAAAACTACTGGGTTCATCTACTAAAGAACGTAGTTAAAACATGTCCCGAGAGGAAGAGGGGATGATCTTTAAGAAAGGATGATACTGTCTTGGGGTGGAGAAACTGGGTTGGAAGAGAAGGGGGAAAGACAGATGAAGGGGTGGAGGGACTGATCAGAGGGGTGCCAGACACAAAGAGGCCCGGCCATGGCGGTGGCACGCGATGGGCAGATTAACCAGCGTTTCCTCCCTAACTGAAGCATTAGGACACCTGACTGAGTCCCGCCAATGGCAGCCAGCCAAGGATTTGTGGGGGGGGGAGACAAGCTGGGGCTCGCCTTTCAACACTCAGGCTCTTCAACAACACAAAGAGGGGTGGGGTGGTGTTCGTGGGGGAAAAAAATAGGGGGTGATGGGCTGGTGGCTTGGAGTTGGGAGGGGGGCTACAAGCCTTGCCCCTCACCATCTGCTGCCCAGGCTAAGTGAGGACAGGGGTAGGGCCAGAGTGCAGGGTGGAGTATGTGAGCACGTGCACGGAAAACACACGTGTATCTGCGTGCACGCACCTGTTAGTGTGTCAGTGGGTGGGTGGGTGAGTGGAATGGCAGATGGACAGGGCATACTCCTGGCACCAGAGCTCCGATGTTAGTCATCCTACGTTAAGGAGTGTCCCCCTTCCCCCACATTCCTAACCCCTGCTAACTAATCCACTGTGCCAGCCAATTCTTTATGTTTTGCTCAGTTTGATTAAGACATCCATGATTAGAGACATTATGGGCTGGGTGAGAGAGGGTGTGTGTGAGTGAACCACTTATCCATGCGGCTGTTTACTGTAATCAAAGCCAAACAGACGTTGCCCCTTTTGCCCCCACACAACTTAGCAATGTCTGCGATTTCAGCAACTAAGGCACATTATATCAGTCACTAATCCTGTTTTTAATATTTCCTTCTTTTGTAAGAATGATACAGAAAAAATGTGGTTGAGAGAGGAAACCCCCTGAAATGGTACAAGATCAAATATCTGTATACGCCACTGCTGCCCCAAACAAAAACTACACCCTCTCACACATCCTCGTACAGTATTTGACACAATTTCCCTCCTCTGCCGTGTGTGTTTATCTGCACATTATCAGTGAGCTGTCTATTTCACCCTGTAAAAAAAAAAAAAAAAAAAAAAAAAAAAAAAAAAGGGGGTCAGAGCAGCAGACAGTTCAGTCTTGCTGAGCAGTAATCTGAAAATGCCTGTAATCCTCCATGCAGAGCCCTTCTGGAGACCGTAGTTGTAGCGCGGAGAGGTGTAGCCTCGTCTCCGTTTAGCAGCCATGTGTCTGACCAAGCTTGACACGCAACCAGAGCCTTACAGCTGCCAGGACACACACTGAGAGATGAGGCACAGTAAAGCTGCCCCGGTCACTCACTGGAATAATTATGCCATTTTTCGCCCTATACAATGCAGAGTGAGTGCAGGTCACTGAACTTATTCAACTCAGTGTTGGAACAAGTGGCATTATCTGGGAGCCAACGAAACCATTGGGTTATGAACATAAATACAGGGTGTGGACAGTATATTAATAAGCCCTATTTCTGAAACACACAACACTGTTCGGTGATAACTGTTTACTGTTTACTTGGCAGCAGCAAATCAGAATATCAGTCAATTTTTAGGTGGGTAACACTTCTTTTGGGTAAGTGTGCGTAAGTCTCTCCAAGGGATTTCTGTAACAATGAAGTGGCACAGAAGTTCCTGAAATAAATAGCAAATTAAAGCACACTTTAATCAATTTACACACTGGGGAAGAAAATGTAGAAGCACAGTTTTTCTGAGAGGGTTGTGCACCACCTAAAATATTAAACTTGCCTTGGGTTCAGAGTTGAAAACACATGGTTCACTGTCAATTGTGTCACTTCTGTTGCACATTGTACGTCCCAGCTGCATTTCCAGGATGTAGTTTATTCCAGCCACCATCTGTACAGGAAACAGCAGCACTCATTACAGTCATTGCGGTATTAAATTTAAACTGACTCCAGAATTGAGTTTTACCTGAATTTTGGCCGAGGTTATATTCACAATTTTGTAAGCAAAGTGGTCCTCAGCGTTGGCTCTGTTGAATTCACCCACAGCAAACCGTGCTGCAGTTAAAACCTGGCTGCTGTTTACCGGGACTTCATATGGCTGACCGGTCATCACATGTCCGCCGGTTACACACCGACCGGCCGACGCAAAAACATAAATACAAACCCAGACGAACATCCTGAAACCAACAAGTTGTTTGTAGCAGCTAATAATACTCCAGGTTATCGCCTCAGTGTGGCGGAGCTCGCTTTAAAACCGGGTTAAACCACACAAGCTAGAGACGCACACCTGTTCCCAATGTGTTGATTAAAATATGAATGTCCGAACTGAAAATCACTACGACCAGAAACTTCCGTGTTGCGCGGCAACCGCGTTGCTAAGCTGCCGTGAAGCTGGAGCTGCTGGTGGAAAACAGACAAGTGTATGTTAATGGAATTTAAAAAATAAAATATACGAAATTAAAAGCATTAGAGTAACCATTATTTATTTATTAAAAGAAATGCAGCAACGTTTCAGTTTATAGTTAACGATTCCAGGCAACACACAGAATAATCATACATGATCAACATCACCAAGCGCAGGTGTGACGTAATTTGATCATTAAGAAAGCATGATTGGCACATTCAACCAGTTCTCTATGATTTTTGTCAGTCCAACACATGCCTAAAATTCATGGCAATAAAATTCTGCTTGTATTTAAGAGGCAAAGAAAATAAAATACAAAATGTGCAGTAATATTGTCATTTATTGTTGTATGACACTAAAACACACATTTAATTTAAAAATATGTGAAAAATATATTTATTCCACACTGATCAACACAATACTTTAATAGAAAAAAAATAAAATACAAAGAAAATTCACATACCCTAACAGTGTAGCCAAATGTTTTAAGAGGCCACATAATTATGATTTTACTTTATGTCCAACAACTGGTTAGTACATTTCCTTGCAAAAAACTACATTACAAAGTCCAAGGAATATTTGAAACCATTACATAACAAAGCTGCTGAAAAGTTTAAGTCAGGGCAATGATAAAACAAAATTCCCCAGGCCTTAAATATCCTTTAAAATGGGGATATGAGCTAATGATCTAACAGACTGTCATATGTTAATACACTGTAACTTATGTGACAACTTATGTGTGATGTATTCATGTTTTTGTTACTGTAAATGTTCTTCTTTTTTTGCTGTTTTTGCCTGTGCATTTGCTGATGTTGCTGATGAAAAGAAATAGGGACATCAAATACCTCTGCTGTAAATCTGCCTTGAGCAAGACATTTTGAGTCTCTGCAGCAAGGGCACTGCCCACTGCAACTTTAAAGAGGCTTCAAGCTCATCATACTGAATGCAGTATTTGTTGTGAGGTAAACTCTGCACATTAACAGAAGCACACCAGCCCCACCATGACATGAAGTGCCTGGTGGCAGCAGCACCATGCTGTGAGGATGCTTTTCTGCAGCAGGCTCTCAGGACTTGGGAAGGTATAGAGGGTCACAGAAATGCAGCGAAATGCAGCAAAATGCAGATCCGAGACCTGCTTTAGTCTGTAATTTTCTAACAAGAAAAATTAGAGCCCAGGACACAATCTGTTTAAAAATTTGTGTCAGGACTTAAAAAGTCTATTCACTCCCTGATGTAACTTGACAGAGCTGAGCAGTTTGGCAACTGCTGCTAAAGGGGGCTATAACATTAAACTGAGGAGAGTCAATTATGCAGTCAGTTATTTGGCTTATTTGTTTTACTATTTACTGATATCTGATATAAGGACTTTCTTCTTGAGCTTGAAAACATAATTTCCACTGATTTAATGTTGCTGAAAACAAATGTGCCAAAATCCAAGGATGGCAAATACATTTTTAGGGAGTGATTTTCTTTTTTTAATTTATAGTTTTATTTTTTAAATGCAGAATTTTGTTTTTCTCCAGTAACACAAATCCCTCTGTAAAGAGGTTAACAATAAATGTATAAGATTTAAAACCACTCAAGTAAAATTGTCAATTTATTTCAGAGAAATGTCAGAAAATATTAACTAAGTTCCACTTTTTTTCTAGTGTTAGTCACTAAATTAAATTTAAATTTAATTAATTTAAAATTAATTTTAAATTAAAATTTAAGAGTGACAGCAGGTTTAGTAAGTTTCTGCAGGATTTTTTGGGATTATGAATACTTAATAATCGAGATCAAGAAAAAGGGATCTGTTATCATCCACTCTTTGTAGAGTTTTAAATTGCAGATATTGTGTCTTTGTAAATCTCATCATGTAATATGCTGTGGGTTGTGTGTTTGTTGCAGTGAAATGTTGAGGAAATGTCTTGAGCTCAAGTTTGCAGAGTCACGCTGATGAGACGACTTGCAGCCAGGCAGCAGTGATGGCAAAGCAGGATGGTGCTGCTGGATGGGCAATGGGCTCTACAAGACATGGGGGTAAACAGGGATTACTGGAGAGGAAGAAATTACAGAGTATGTTCTTTGGATCTTTTTTCAAAGTAAAAAGACAAAATAAATAAAAGATTGCTTTGTTGTACTTGAAAGCATTTGTTATCCAGAATCCTGAGACATTGTGTAGCGTGGGTGGGAGACAGCATACTGAAGGTGGGTGCAGGGTTCTGTTTGTTTTGTGCGCTGGGAAAGTATCCCTTTATGCCAGTATGGACAGGAGGAATAATCACAGTATGTCTGAAACTAATGATTATTTTTGTTATTGATTCATCCAGCGATTATTTTCACAATTAATCGATTAATAGTTTCTAAAAAAAGTAGTTAAAATAATTAAAGATTCCCCAAGGTGACATCTTAGAGTTTCTTGTTTTGTTAAGCGTTTAACAGTCCGAATCTTAAAGATATTGAGCTTGCTGTCATGAATGACAAAGAAAAGCAGCAAATCATCACAACTGAAAAGCTGAAACCAGATGATATTTGGCATTTTTGCTTGATAAATGGCTTATAAGATTAATTAGTTATCAAAAGGGTTGCAGAATCATTTTTTGTCAAACGATTAACCAATTAAGGATCATCTCAGCTCTCAATTACAGCAGCTAATAACTCTTTCAATGTGCATAGGTGCATATACATTTTCCATTAAGTTAGACTTGAAATATCTAATCTTATCCTCTCTTAAACCTCTTGAACACTGCAGAACCTACCATTACAATCATGTTATGCGGCTGAGCTTTTAAGCCAGTAGAAAGTATACTTTTAGAGATAAATGTCCATCTGAGTTACAGGCAAACATATTGATACACTCTATATCATGTTAACAATCTCAAACCACATTTTAGTTTCAATTAATTGCAGGAACAAGCGGATACAGACCATACTGCATGTAATGTTTGTGGACAAATGTTTAAAAATAACTTTGAAGCCAACTACATAAGGAGATTGTCAGGATTGTTAACACTAAACAGCAATGACAGATTATTGCATAAGAGTAATGGTGGAAAATTAATTGCGTAAGTATTACCAGCAATACCACAGACACAGGTATAAATCTTGCATTCAAAAACACAAAAGTACTATCAACAAAATGTATTTCAGCTATCAGAGGTGAAAGCACTCCTGCCCTGTCAGTGTTATATTATTGGATCAATATTAATGCAATTTGTGTGCAGTTTTTTAATGTAGTAGCTGCTGGAGGAGGAGCTAATTATAGCTACTTTATGTACTTGTAGGCAGTTTAATTTATGACAATATATCATATTTAACATAGTGATATTGCATGCAAAATTTTCCTCAGCTGTGAAGTAATCAACCAGTAAATATAGCAGTGAAATGAATGTAACGTTAGTGGCCCAAAAGTAACGCTAACTTTCAATATTAAACTTATCTCTGACATGTAATGTTAGCGGAGTAGAAGTATACAGACACATAAACTTGTGATACTCAAAAATAGTACCTTGTACCTGGACTACAGTAGTAATTTATTGTAATGGATTACAAAGTAGTCGTCTCTGTATGTGCTGACTCGGCTGTGGAGCCAACGGCTGCTCTGCTACAGCTAACGTTAACGGTACCGGTGTTTCTTTACCGACCGTTAAACTTGTATGATGCTGTCTGTACGATGTTAAACACTAAGAGACACAAACGACAGCCTGTTGACAATGAATATTTAACTTATATGCATTTATTTATTTATTCTCAGTATATTTTGTAGTAAGAAAAGACATATCATACCACCGGTAGCCGGTAAACATTACACAGCCGTCATCACACAGTAGTCTTCTTCACTGCGCAGCTTTACGGCAGTTGGCAAATAGCAAATGGCGCTTCATCGCCCCCTAGCGACCCGGAGTCTATTTTGCTTTTACAAATATAATTTCTAAGTCTCTCCTTCCTTCAGTAATGTAAATATTTTTGATTTAAATATCTCATAAAAAGTATTCTAATGATTAGTAAAAACAGGTTTTGGAAAATTATTAATCGTCATCATTTTTTATAACCAGTGGCAGTTATTACATATTTACAAAACAGACAGAAATTGATCCAGAAACATGACTCAACTTTCCAAATTTTGACTACATTTATTGAATTAAACTGATTGCATTTTTTGGTTCGTTTGTTTTTTGTTTGTTTAATTGATTTAAGGTGGTGTAGCATCATGGGGAGTAAATGAGGACATGGCAAAACACTGAAAATGTGTTAATTGTGCATACAGAATGTGAAATATTATTAAAAGATAAAAGTAGAGTATTAACTAATTGGGTTAGCAATGAGCTTGTGTCTGAAATATGTATTTTTAAATTATGTTGAAATACTGCATATATTTAATGAGCAGGGTAGCTCTGAAGATCTGTCAATGTATATACACATTTAATTTTTATTTTAGTTGAGACATTTAATAGCCTAAATGTTAAAAAAAAATATTTATGATGTCAATGTAATGTTACTAAAATCATTATAATGTAGTACAAAACTTAAAAATGGTGACAGAAAGAAAAAGAAATGTAGGCTTATGCTTCTTTAAAGGTATAATTTATTTTTCCACATTATTTATTTTTTTTATTTTAAATTTTATTTCACCCAAATGTATATTTACAACTATGTCCTCGTGTTGGTCATTTTGCAAAATGTTTAAAGTGGTGTATATGCAACAAAAACAAATAATAATTAATAAGACCCAAATATGTCGATCTATAGTAATTAAGAAATCATCTTTTAAACTTTAAATACTTCTGTCTTTATTCTAATTTTTTTTTTAAAGAAAGAAAATGAGAGATAAACTGAAATCAAGATCGATCTTTTTTTATTTAAAAACAACAAAATATAAACCACACTACACTTTTAAAAAGCCTATTTTCTCCTTTGTACAGAATATTTTAGTGTTGGACAAGCTTTTTTTTAAAAAAATGGCCGCATGTGAACAAACAGTCATGACAAAGACAGGAGAATTCACTGGAAAGTCAAGCTTCATAAATGTTCTTATTCCTGTGCAAGTATGATGTGAACCTGTTTGCAATAATTATCTTAAGTGCAGACCAGTCTAGATGCATTTAAAGTGAAAGCTCAAACAACTCCAAATAATTTTGGTCTGAATCTAGACATCACAAAGCAAATCATTCTCTACCATGAAGGAGCAAAACACACCCATCAAATTATGCTTAAAAACAATCCTTGAGACAATGGGGGAATGTAGTGCTGGTTCGTCTTTTTCATACGACTGGAAAAACCAGTACAAACACATAAAAAACAAGACATGAAAAACAGAATACAATCACAAACTGAACAGCTAGAAAACAACAGAAAGACTTGGATTAAGCTACACATTAGTCGTCGAGTCCACCCTTAGATAATCTTCATAAAAGTTGAATCTTAGTAGGTTTTGCTTTTCACACACAAATGTCTGGTCACGTTTGTCAAATAGGTCTACTGTGAGTGTTTTGGCACAAAATGTGGCTGTATTAATTCTTTGTAGTATGATATGCATTAAATAAGCAATTCAGAACAGTCCGTGGGCTGTGTACAGTAAAGTGTGCCGATATGAAGAACGGGCAAAAAGCAAGCAGCCTAAAACAACTACTTCGTAATATCTGCAAACTAGAAAATGGTCATTCATATTTATATCTATAATAACCATTCATGAAAACACAATCCAGCTGCTTTGTTTTCTTTCTTAGAGTACGTTTCCATAAAGCATCTTCACCCCATGTTGGGGAACGTCGCACCTGAGGTACCCTTCAGCACATCCTTCAGAATCAGACTGCAGTTGAGCTCGTTCAGTCAGATAAAAATACAGCAAATAAAGAAATGTGCACCATTATGTGTCCAAGGTTTTTCTTCTTCTTGACCCAGAATGTAACAGCCTCGACAGCAGCAGCATGGTCACACAACATATCTGCCAACACTGACCTCTGAATTTAAGAGTTTTTCTTTGAGTACAAACAGTCTCCTCCTCTCCACAAGTGACACAAACACACACACTCCTTCCTAACAGGCTACTCCTGCAGCTATTGGCTCTACTGGCTTTGTTTGTTTGGACATCATTAGATGCCCACTTGTATGCTGAATATCAAACCTCAGCGGGGCTCTCAGTTTGATTCCCTCGTCCCATAAACAGACATGCTTAGTGTGCGTGATGCTGAGCAATGGGCACATATTGCCCCTTAAAATGAAAACATGAAACGACAGAATCAAAGTAGTTTTGTGGCTCGATGAAGCTTCTGCTGCAGAGCAAATATTAATGGTTAGTCTGCTATTTTAAGATCATCTCTTAACCCAATCTGACACAGACACAGGCCATTCTTTAATCTGAAATATTTACTTCTAATCTCCGTAGCTCATATACCTCCTTTATTGGTATGAGCGAGAGATGGAGAAGTAGTTTGCTCTTCTGTGTGATAATAGCTTGCATAAATGACTGATGGAAAGGTGTAATTCATGAGTCGTGCGGTGGCACAATGAGAGCTGGATTAAAGATTGAACAACAGAGGTGTTGACAGTTATGTTAGGTAGAGCCCCAGCTGGAGGACGGTGAGTTTGTACACATAACCGCGTCCTCAGTCAGTATGAAGTTCATCAGATCCGCTGTCTTCCTACAGGGCATCATTCTCCGGGGTGAAGAGAGCTGCCAGGCCCAGCGCCTCACTGTTGGTTACATCGCTGTCTGGTTTCGGTTTTTTAAAGAGGGATGGAAGATTCCGGATATGAACCTCCTTCCTGAACTGCTGGCACAGAGCTTTCTGTTGGGGGGGGTGGGGGGGGGGCAGAGAGAGGAGAGGTTACACAGAGCTATCCGAGATCTACCAGAAAGAATTTCATTAGTGTACAGCCCTGTTGAGCTGCTGCACTTTTTTCTTTTTTATTTTTTTTTTTGCTGCCGAGCACATTAGATTTACAGCACAGCCAGAATCACACTGCTGAGTAATGACTTGTGCTGTTAGGCTCTGGTTTCTCTGGTCACTTGTGATGAGCAGCTACAGTGGGATATAACAGAGAAGCACTGCCCTCTAGTGGTTAAATGTGACATTACCCCAACAGTTCCTGCAATGAGCTTCTTGAACTGGTCTTTCCTCTTCTTGTCTCCCATCTTCTGGGCGTTGGGGTCCATGAGCCTGTGGTCATACTGGTCCAGAGCATCAACATTGATGTTTGGGATCTGAGTCATAACGGCTTTCAGCTCGATGTAGCGAGGCCGCTGAGAGAGATGGACAGAGAGGCAAGGAGATTACAAGAGATGCATTTTCAGCAATTAACTTGAAAGCTGCACAGACAGAAACTACTGTATTATATTACCACTAAAGAAACTGGTACTACATGACTTTAGAGCTGATTGACATCAAATTAAGGTTGTCAAAAGTATCGATAGTTGGATACTTTTTTAATGCCACATGTTCAAAACAATATGATCTTCAATAATTACATATTCTATTAAGTATTTTAAGTACCAAACCTTTAGAAAAACAAACAAAAAAAAAACAACGATCTAGAATCAGATTTTCAAGCTGCACAGATGAAACACCTGGGAAGAAAATACGCTGGTCCTCAATCTGTGGCTGTTTCAGCATTTACTCGAGCAACAAACCTATCAAATGTGTCAGTATGTGTTAAGTGACTTCCTCTGCACAAGCACACTATGCAGGTTGTTAATAAAATAATATAATAATCCTTTTATTTTCTATTTTTTATTAGCATCCAAAGAGGTCTTAAAAAGATTTTTTTTTGGCTTTTTGCGTTTAATGACAGGACAGTGAGTGAAAGGGGGACACAGAGAAAGTGGGGACTGACATGCAGCAAAGGGCCGCGAGAGCTGGATTCCAACCCGCGGCCGCTGCAGCGAGGCGATGCCTCTGTACATGAGGCATTGGCACTATCCACTACGCTAGACCCACAAAGAGGTCATTTTTTTATACTAGTATTAAATCACAGTTTGAAATTCTGGTATTGTGACATTAAAGCAAATAAACCAGAAACTACTTTGACACTGGATTCATTGTTTGGAGTCATTTTTCATGCAAAACCCCCAAAGATTCACAGATTCCAGCTCCCCAACTAAGAGGATTTCCTGCTTTTCTCTGTCACATGATAGTAAACTGAACATCTTTGGGTTTAGGACTCTATAAAACCTAAAACCTGTAATTTGAAAACCTCACTGTGGTCTTTTTAACCACTTCCTGACATCTTAAACAATCAAGAAAATATTGGCCACGTTAATCAATAACAAAATAACGGTAAGCTGCAGCTGAAAACTGAAAAACAAAGGCAGACATTAAGAGCAGATATGACAGAGAATACCGCCTTTAGCCTCACCAGGTTTTCATAGATGAGCATCGCCAGCTGAGAGAGGGTGGAGTTGCAGACCTCATGCTGCCCGTGAACCTGAAGGCCCCTAAGAACACTGGTATAAAACCATGTGACCGCCTCGGGAAGAAGATTACCCCCTACGACCTGAAGAGACACAGAGTGGATGTGGGAGGAAAGCTTTAGCAATATGTGGCAATTTAAGATACTTTCTAAAGTCATCTTTCAGATCACAGGCATTGAGTTAGTATTTCAGAGGGGTTACAGAGAGATAGAAATACGTCAGTGGTCAGAAAGGTGGCAAAGGTTTAAATGAAAATACAAGTGCATCTTTTAGGTTGGGCGTGCATCAAAGGGCCCAGGCTGGAATCATACGCAAGTTGCTGAGGTAGAGACTAAATGTACACGCTCTACCAGGTGAGCCCATGTTTTACTTTCTTTTCTTTTTTTTAATAATGAAAATGCCTTAACGAAGCTGGCAGTGGGCAAAATGGGGCGGGGTTCCACTGTACTGAACTCACCCCAATCTGTGACTCCTTGGGTATGAAGTGAGTCCTGACTTTTGTGTACCATTACATCCCTACCTGCCGCAGAAGTGTCCAGCAGACCATGGAGGCAGTGCGGTGACAGTTCGTGGTGTCCTTCCACGACAGTGAGGTGAAGGAGAGGGTCAACATGGTCATGTAGATACTCTGGGCAAAGAAAAGGAGAAACATTGAGTTTACATGCAGCATTTAATGAGTGACCATACTGTCCTCTGACTGTAATGTCTCAGGCTGACCTCATGTTTCATCAGACATTTTCCCAGCTCAGTGAGCTCCTCTGTGGGCTGAGCAGGAGTCGCCGTCTGCACCGAATCCATCATCATGTCTTCCTCTATGAGAGTGTGAGATGCTTGTCAGAATAGAAACACACAAAATCAAACCATTGATTCGAATGTTTTAAATTTGACTCTCACCATCTACTTCCTCCTTATTATTTGCAGCTGGTTCAGGCCCTTTTCTGGAAACACAGCTCACAGCTAGAAAAAAAGGAGAAGACAAGTATTATGTAGCATTATGAGTAAAAGCTGTTCAGACACACCTCATATTTTTTAGTACCTTTTCAATATGCAACATCAAAAATCATCCTCAGTATCTTGGCTATTTTAGTTTGGTACTGTACAGTCGAGCTAAATGACTTTAAACCCAGGTAAGAGGTTGTTAGTCACCCAAAATGAATCCCATTGGAAGCAACACAGTCTGATCTACCACAATATGCAGAGTCTCAGCTCTATCCAGGAATTATGGCTGATACTTGCACTTTCCTGATGTGTTCTGAAACCGTTTTTAGCCTGTGTAGCTGGCACGAACACAACCATACCACATGACTAAAGTGCATTAGCAGTATTAAGGAATTAATCCCCGGGCTTCACGTCACGCTTCGTTTTACAGCGAGTTTAGACAGGGACATTATATTGCTATCATAAAACAAGTGTAACATCATTGTAATAAAATTTTTATTTCTAATCAATACTTATGCCGACAAATGCAAAGTGGCTGGCACAGAGTGCTCAATGTAATGCCGGTTAATACACTTCTTTCTTTGTTAAATACTTATTATTTCAAAACAATCTGTTTATAACATTTTCGGGTGATGAATTATCATTATACTGAGTCTGTATTAATTTGATGTTTCACCACCCCTTCATATATTTCACTTTTAATTCCTTCTAACACCCCCCAACTGTTTGCTCAACTTGTATGGATACAGGAGAAGTTAACAGAGATGTTGAAACTTACTGAGCAGATCCAGCACCTCCCTGGTGAGCAGGCGCACCAGCTGCTCCTCCAGCATCTCCTGCGTCCACCTGGCTATCCTGACACACCACCTCCTCCTCATCCTCCCCACTATAGACAAACAGGTTACCAGTTAGTCCACATATCCAGTTTAAGTCATCAAAGAATTAAACATATAACATATTTACCAAAAGAGGTGTAACAGTTCTGAAACCAAGAGCGAAACCACAGTTCAAACGTTCATAGTCTCATGTCCTGGGACATGGTGTCAAGCAAACAATTTCAGTTTTAGTCACTGAGTTGTGCCTCCCCTGTTCAAAAGGCAACTGCAAGCTGCAACTGCGTTAAAAGGTCAGAGTCTGAAGAGCATTACTGACATCTGTGTTGCTTATTTTTGTTATTTAGTTTTTCTTATCGACAATATACCAGTATTTGAGTGCCTTAACTGTTACAGTAAGAATTATGACCAAAGAGCTAAAGCTGGGGGAGGGAACTTGTTGAGGGAACTAACTGTTTTTAAATACATAATTTCCAGCTTCCTGATATATACACAAAAACACATACAGAAACAAACAGCTTACTTGACAGAGGTCCTCTGGTTGATGACCTGCCACTTGATGTTGAGTCTCTGTAGTATGAAACAAAAGTGAGGTTGTGAGAAAACAACAGTGACTGAGTGAATATAGTCTATCTGATGGTGAGATTAATGATAAGTGCTGCAGAGTGTGGAGATCTGACCTGCAGCATGTAGGCGAACAGAGGTCCCAGCAGGGGGCAGAGTAGACTGTTGTAGTACTCCTGAGGGCATGATATCACCAACTGCCTCAAAAATACACGTGCACCAGTTAAGGAAATTACATGTTAACATAAAGCTTTGTTAATGCAGAGTAGTATTCATCTAAAGTGAGTCTAGGAAAAAGAGCTTTTACACCTATGTGCATCAAACCACTGACTAAAGCATGGAAACCGAAAAAACTGGCAAGTCAAACCAAGCAAAAGCAAAAGGATATGAATCATGGGGCGAAGTCTGTGGTCAGGCACATGGTCGAGGGAGACGAAAGCAGAGCCAGTGATTTCTTCTGCCAACCTCTCAATGGTGTAGAATTCTTGCTGCAGGGACAGACCTGCATTTCCCAGCACATGGAAGCTACAGAGGGAAAGAGACACAATTTAATCTGCAACAGCACGTGAGGTATAACCAATATGAAAGAAAAATTTGGGGAAAATCCTCACCAGTTGTCATACAATGTGGTGAAAAATCCCTGCATTCGCTCCAGGTTGGTTCTATACACAGGAGAGTCATAAATATCCAGAAGATGCTGAGAGAGACCTGGAAGAGGCACACAAAACGAGACCGTTTAACCACAGTCCGTTCAGATGACAGCTCACTAATGAGCAAAACGCTCCTCTTACCAAGAACCACATTTTTCTCTGCATCCATCACTTCATGGGCCCTGGAGAAGGTCTCACTCAGACGAGCCATGTTCTCTGGCAAGAACAGACTGTTGTGAGTCCTGCAGTGAGGAGTAAAGAAAACAGACTGGTCACAGATCAGTACAATAGTAGTAAGTATTACTGAGACACTGTTGGAGACACTTAGTATGTTTGCATGCACAGTTAAGTCAAGCTACAGTTATAGCTCAACTAGGCCATTTAATTGGACTACAGTCCTTGTCCCAGTATTCAAGCACAGGAGGGGAATCTATTTATTGACCGAAGTATGTCCGAGTCCTCTATGATAGGTGGTGATATGTCCCTTTCAGCTTGTTAGTACTGGACCCTTTTCCCAAACAATTGACATACAAGTTAGCTACAGTTATCTAGCAACAAACTTATACCATGGTGGACAACTTTACAGCTCTGTACATTTCACACATCCAAAAATGCACAGCTCTGGATGTAGATTTCACCATGTTGTCACCGGCTTCTTCTTCTGTTATATGTTTAATGCTATTCAATTTCTGGGTCAAAGCCGAGGCGGAAACTGTGGAGGTGCGTAGAGCGTCTTGGCCAGTTTGGGTCCCATTGACTGTATACGTGCAGGAATAATTCAACTCCAAAGCGATTTTAAGAAATTTGATTTAATACGACTTCATTCAGACTACAATGTTTACACATATTTTAAAAGCCTGGTTTTAGTTGGACTAACACAATTAATCGATTTTCTAACGCCATGTAAACGTATTGAATGATAACCCTTTACGTCAACCACCCACATACATGTCTCACCTAAAAATTAAGGCCAGATCTGAAATGTCTGGACCATAATTATCTAACTAACTTAAAATAAAATTATCTTTGAAATTATGTCACTCTAACTCACATAGCACAATGCCTGAGTAGGTATTAACATGTTTATTCTGCAAAAAAAATGTAGCCGGAAATAGGTTTATTTAGTTTACAGTTTAAGAAAAACTGAGTGATAGACTTTCTAACTCCTGCAGGATGAAGCATCCGAGCATTTCTGCTCATGTGTGGCTATATTTCGGTGAAAGTCGTAGGCTATATGGCTGATAAGTTATAAATTTTCAAAGCTTTAAACTTGAGACGGTTGCTGTAGCATCTCCGTCAGGACTACTAGCCCAAACTGCCAGTTGAGGAAGTTTGGCATTAGCCTGTTTTTATATATTCATGAGAGGGCACATTACCTCGGAGCAAGAATAATAAAAACACTGGCAAATAAAAGAGGGGCCGGCAGAAGAGCTGCCCGACACCTAAAAAAGAGTGCCATGTTTGTTCAAACTATGTGTAAATGTCCTGATATGGGCATAATGCGATGATGTGTGTTAGTTCCACACAATGGAAACATGACTGAACACAAGTTTTTGGTGTCAACCGACATTCGTACCTGATTAGAGCCAGCAGGTTGGGCAGCAAGGCCAAAAACTGGGCGGTGCAGGGGTTTCTGTAGATGGGTGTTCCAGCAGGGGTGTAGCCCATCACAAAGCCACCAGCCTTAGCTTCCTCCAGGTCTGCAGGCCAGCGTGCTCGCTTCACCACCCCCAACATGGCGTACAAGCAGAAACTCAACTAGAGGAAAGTCAAAAAAAGAAACAATCAGTTAAACGATTACTATGTTGTTATAGCTAACTACAAGCTTTTTGTAGACATGTTAGTGACACGGATTATGTCACCTCACACGTCATCATCATCATCATCATCATCAGGTAAAAATCCAAATTGTCCAATACTTTAATTAATAACAAAATACCTGCAAAACTAATGACGTTCCTTGCAGTGTCTTACACATTAGCGTGAAGTAAGCAAATCTACGTTGAAATGCTACAGTCCTTATAGCTGACATAATCACTCAGTCTACACACTTACCCGCCCTCTATTGAGCCCCACTGTGTCTTTATCTTTATTTTGCTCGGTGACCACCTGATCAGCGCCAACAAAGGACAGGAACATGGCAGGGTTCCACAGCACACTGAAACACAAAGAAGACAGTCAATTATCTGTCAGGACACTAAAACATGTCATGTTCAATTTGAGGGAAAAAGAGAGAAACGCACTGTCTCATCTCGTCTGAGGTCCATTCTGCTACCACTGAAGCCATCAGTTCATCTAGAAACGCCTTCTGCTTTGCAAAGTCTTTGAATTGGTTACTGATGAGCACCAGAGCTTCCATCAGCGAGCATTTCTCCATGTGAGTGAGCGGTGCTGGAGAACAGCTTCTTCACGTGATTGTAAAACATCTCAAAACAAGGCTGGAAGAGGAGAAAATAAATTATGTTAAAGTCCCAAATATTTACTCATGCCTATTCATCAGCACGATGTACTTCAGGTACACATGTTGAGCATAGAATCCATCAACTGAGAGCAAGTATAATCTAATTCATGCTGTTTTACTTTCACTGGGAGACATACACACTTACCAAAATGAACTGTGGGTAATCCCGGCAAATTTTGATGATGGAAGAACAGGCGTGCCTCCTCACGTTCTTTACGGCTCGGGTCCGAGGTGCCTGGAGACGTCAGTCGGACAATTTAGTTTTTCCTCTTCGACATTACAGATAAGGAAAATCACTGATATTTGCTTTCTGTGAAGGTAAACTCACCTTATTTTCCTGATCAATCTCAAATGTGATGGCTTTAAACAGCTGCAGGGACAAAAGAATAAAATACTGTAAGGTATTTTGATTGGGTATGTAATGATTCAGCATCCACTAATACCCTACCAAGTATTTCATGATTATTTAAACAGACGGAAATAAAAAGAGCTAGAAAATAAATGTGGTATTAGATAATAAAAGCCTCTTGAAATAATTATGAAATAAAAGTCTCCTGAAATAAATAAAAGTAGTCTGTTGAAAAAAGACCTTTGTTTTTATTAAAAACCTATTTATTTATTTATTTAATGAACTATATTGTATCACATATATATTCATATTAATTTATTCATTTATTCTTCTTCCTTATTTCAGGAATTATATCATAGCCATAATTATTTATTAAATAATTTATTATTTAACGGGTATATTTCTTATTTATTTCATACTGACTTAAATATTAAAACTAAGTTTAGGTAAAAATAAAAATTAAAAAAAGAGAGACAGAGAAGCTGCAGTATCAGGTTGACAGATATATATCATAACTAATTCTATACCATTATTAAATCAATTTGATGCTTTGAAGGCACAGCACTTGAGCTGCTAATTAATATTTGGTGAGGAAATACAGTTTCTGATTTAACTTGGCTTGTGGTATAAACCATGCCCACTTCCGGCCTTCATCAGAATACATGAGACCGACAATTTAGTTGGTTGAACAGAGACAGATAATGACGCCTCTGTACTCCAAACACATAAGTAATATGTAGTAACCAATGACAACTCAGCTGACCTTGTAGAGGACCTGTGGCAGGAAGTGCGGTCTTTGTACGACAAATGGGAAGAGAGCGGAAACATTGGTGAGCACACAGGACAGGATGAGCGGGTCTTTGGTGTCGTAGTTTAGCACGGCCTGCAGCAGCTCCATGCTCTGATCTATGGGCAACTTCTACACAGCGAGAGGGAGAGGAAGGGGAACAAACCTTCATGTCATCATAATCAACATATTTCTCACACAATTTTGTTCTGTCACTTAAAATTGTTTCTGTTACCTCCTCCTCCAGATTTTTGAAGATCTGTCCAACCATGCACTCCATGAAGACGGTCATCGCATCCCACTGGACCACTGATGGAGACAGGAGGGAGCACAGGCCCTCCGCTGACTTAGCTGGTGAGGTGCAGACAGAGAAGTCAGGTTAATATGCTAAATGTAAAAATTCATGACCATCATCATGTAAACTTGCTTATAACAAAGTCCTTCAATTGAATGCTAGGAAAAATTCAAAAACACATGTTGCTCATGCATACACATTCCTACGTCACTATCAAAATCAGTCTGTTGTACTTGAGGGGGCAGTTGGGAAATCTAACCAATCAGGACTCCCTCTAAGCCCAAATCTATTTCCATATCGCTGCATATTTTACATGTTAAATTAACCAAACCAACCACAAATGTACAGAAAAATCTTCCCCAACATGTAAATAATGAGGACACAACACTTACATGTGGTAGCACCAGTATCAATAGGGCTGGCGATCTGATACTGTAACCACTCTGCTGCTATCTGGAAAGCCTCCAGAGGTACAATACGACATGCACACCTCACCACTTCTCCCTGCTGTGCTCGAAAAGCTGTTGAGCATGAACACACACTGTGAAACACAACATAAAATAAAGGGTACTCTTGTTTAGCGAAGTAAAACAGAATCCATAATACTTACAATTAAAGAATGAGTTGAAGTCCTCATCGCTGTCAAAGTCCACACGGGAGTACTCACAACTTGGGCTATCGTTTCTAGATGGAAATCCAGTCTGCAGAGAAAAACAAACCGTTATACCTGTTCATCTTCCATGTACTCCAGGAGTGGTAGCACTGACATCACTGTCTCACCTTAACTAGGTTGGTCATAGACGCTCTGAGGAATTTGATGGCCATCTCCACAACAACCGCGTCCTTCGACAGAGTCTCATGTCTGAACAGAGCTCCCCAAGAAGGCAGAGTGGACGACTTCAAAAACTGCAGATAAAACAGTCGCAAGAAAGATCAAACACAGCTGAAGGATTCATATTCTACAGATTTAAATGCAGTCTTTGACTAAATTATTCAGAGGTGAAAGCTTGAAGTAAAATCCACCAGTAAATGACTGTTATCTCACCTGACTGGAATGTGTAGTGAAGGCTAAAAAGGCTTCCATGTACTTGCTGAGATTTGCAGGTACCTCCACCTCGACATCTGAACCCTGTGGAGAGAAAATATATTAAAATGAAAAGTCTGAACTGATAAAACATGCCTTTGTGATTGTACACAACGTGTCAACATGGACCAAGCTTGGTTTGAACGAATCGTACACAAATTTCAAATTTGAAATGGCAATTTTTCTAATGCTACCCAATCCTACTGACCAGAAGTTCGAAACACCTAGCCCGTGGTCTCCATGAGCACACACGCTGCCCTACACTCCATGTGACATATGCAAATGACAGTAGATGGGGAAAACAACTTGTAAAATGGCACGATCAAGCTTTGATGCTCACAGCAGTACTGTGGCGATGGGAGTTATCAAAATGTAAGCTACTGAAAGTGAAAGTATTGAAATGGACTTCAAATGACTAAAATATAATGCATGTGTTTTTATTTTTAGGTTCAGGAGCCGCATATAATGTTTCTGAGGGCTACCACTGGCCCGCAGGCCGCACTTTGAGCAACAACAGTCTAAAAAATTTCAATTAGATTACTGTCCCATATTGTTCAGCCCTTGGCCAAGCCCTGATAAAAGACCATGTAAACACAGGAAAAAATGTGTGGCCAAATTAAGACTCACCACTAATGAGCAGAGCTGTCCTCCCAGAGCACACAGCACCTGACACAGCCTCTTCAGGAAGATGTAGCGCCGCTCCACCACCTCCACTGCTCTAAAAGATATATACACACGACTATTAGTCACAGCAATGTGTGCTGAATAAACTTGTGTTTTTATCACTGCTTTAGATTTATCTTTGTGCTCCATAGTAGGCAGATACATCTCATTACTTACTGTGATTCAGGGGATTTCTTACATATTGCCAGTCCATCTGCTGACCTGTCACCAGACACACAAACAATTCAGTAACAGTGACAACGGTAGCATGAAGCCTGTAATGATGGGATGATGGAGAGAAGCAGTTGTACTCACTGGGCCGCAGAAAGGATGTAGTGGATGGCCACATCGTCAAACAGCAGCATGAACGGCTTCCTATCCTCCAGCTTGCCCTGTGGCAGAAAGACACAACTGATTACACAAGTCTTATTACTGTTAATCTAATGTTAACTTTATAGGCTGTAACCACGCATAGCATAGTGTGACTTATCTCATCTACGCTTCTATAATTAATGATAAGGCAGTTTCATATTCCAACTAGAAAGGATTTAGAGAGCACGATTATCACCAAGGCTGCATGATCCTTTAAATCAGTTATTTTAATATTTAAAAATCTGCATCTGGATCAACATCAAATACACATAGTGATAGTGACAGTTATGTTTATTGGCTGTCGGTGGATTTGATTTTTGGAGGACGCCTAAATTCTGTTTGGGAATACAAGGGATTATACAGTGTCTGATTCATGACTTACAGCCATTTAAATTATGATGTAGTGACAGCACCATCTATATGATTTTCCATCAAATTTTTTAAATGTGCACACATCATTCAAAAGAAGTTTTAACTGCACAATTAATCAGGAGTCAAGGAAATTAATGTCAAATAATCCAAGTCTACAAAAATATTTATCTGAAAACCATACATTCAATTCAAAACTTTTTGGGCTAATCAATATATTCACTTAATAAACTTTGTTAATGACTTGATGAAATCTGTAGGAGTCATCATGGAAAGAAAAACTGCAAAACTGCTAGGTTTGTCTAAGAATTAGAGCTGCAATGATTAATTGATAAGCTGTCAATTATTTAATTAATTTATAACTTGTATGATAATCAATTTACCAGTTTGAGGGTTTTTTTAAGAAAAAAGAAGTCCAAATTGTCTAACTCCAGCTCCTGTGAATATTTTCTAGTTTCTTTACTCCTCTGTGACAGTAAACTGAAAATCTTGGACAAACCAAGACATATGAGGACATCATCTTGGGCTTTTTTGGACATTTTTCCACACTGTTCTGACATTTTATAGGGGAAACAAATAATCGATTAATCAAGAAAATAAACAACAGACTGATCAACAATGAAAATGATCATTACAACCCAACTAGGAATGCAAAGAAAAACACTCTTCCGCACCTCTCAGTTCAGGAGTTATGAGCCAAAAAAAAGTGTGTTACAAACAGCCACGTGATGGCGCTACTGCTCCAGAGCTGCACCACTTCTTAACATAACCCATGGCCTAACCTTCTCACAAATTCCATTCAAACCTGGTAAGATGTTTTTAAGATATCACACAGACATAACACACACATAACTATCTGACTAACAGAGACAGACATGGGACTGAAGGTATAATATCTTCACAGCTATCAGGCAAGCAGTATGCCTTAACCTCTGCCACTTGTGTGTCTCACCTTCCGGCTGATGGCGATGAGCAGACACTCCGCGGCCTCCAGCTGCAGCTCCGGTTCACTCAGCAGCAAACACAACATCTCCAGGAGATGACAGTTTCCAGAGGTGATGTGCACCAGAGACACCCAGTCTATGTAGCCTGCAGTGTGTTCAGCGTAACCACGGCGACTCGACAGTGAGCTCTGGCCTGAGCGTGGAAAATAAAGGAAGAGAGAAGAATGTGTGACACAGAAGTAAACAAAGTGGTCAAGTACATAAGATATTCATTTTTGGGCAGAAATGCAGTGATGTTTCTCACCTGCAGTTCATGTCCAGGTGACCCTTTCTGGATTAAAAGAAAAGTCAGGCAAATATTAAAGTCACTTTACTTTGAGCAACATAATAATACTGACAAAAAAAATAATCTTAATGTGTCTTATGTCTACAAACTAAAAGTTAAGACCCCACTGACCAGTTTCCGGTAGTCCTCGACATTAACATGCAGAATGGCCATCATGAAGCTGAAGATATTTTCCATGTTCTGCGTGAGTGTCTGCTGGATGTCTCTGCGCTGGGTGGGCAACGTCTGGAAGGTGATCACATCCTCCGCCAGCCTCAACAGGATCAGCATCACCAGCTCTGTCTGTGCCTCCTGTGAAAGGCACATGTGAATATTTTGTTTTTACTTCATTAACTTATATTTGACTTTTAAAAGTCCATTACAACAGGATTAGAACACTGCATGCTTTTGCCAAGAATATAGTTTGCACATGATGTCTTGGTTCATAGTTGCTGAAATCCACCAGTTGCATAGTTGACATGATGACACCAAATGCAAATGAACATGACTAACCTACTTGCATGTGAGTGGTTACATAATTGTAATGAAATTGCAAGCAAATTGGCAAAGGAAACAAATTATATGCAGTAACATACTTTTTCCCGCATAACAAAAGTCACTCACCCCGTGGCTAGTGAGAGCCTCCATCTCTTTCAGCATGTCTGGCCAGTGTTGAGGCCATTCTCTCTTTATCATCTCCACAGTGATTCGTGAAAGGGCGTCTTTAATGTGGCTCTCCTCCTCCAGGATGGCATGAGTGCCCTGATGAGACCCAAAACAAGTAAGATAAGTGTGACAGAAAGAAGTTTCAACTGAGCCTCAAGACAGATTGTTATTACCACCACACTTACATTCGATAACAACTGCATGGCACACTCCTTCAACTGGACTTTCTCCTGTTGTTGCATGTTATTCCATCTGAACCTGCAAGAAAATAAGCTTTCTCTTAAATATGCAGCTTTTTATCATGTCATTATTATTTGATATATTTGATTTCTGGTGCACTCACTTGATGACGTGCTCCAGGATTTGCAAACCAAAGTGTCTCACTACAGCTGGCTGGGCTTTGTCTGCTAGTTGTAAGCCACATGGAACACAGAAGGAGCTCGTCTCTTTAAACTCTTCGCAAAACTGTTGTGAGAAATTAAGCTTGTTACATTACACACACCAAGACCAACTGAAATTTTAAAGATTACAATAACACTTAATATTACCTACACATGTACTGTGTCAGTGGCATGAGGCTACAGCAACATCTGCCTCAGCTACATTACAATATACACTCCAATAGCATAAAGCTAACCTACAACTAGCCATCCAAGCTAGGTGCAGTGTTGCCAATAGCAACATGACATTAGGTTAACAGTTGTTAAATCGAGCTCTGTCTGTTATAACACTCCACATGACGGTCAGTAGTGAACCAGATGTTACTGTTTCTATGAATGAATGAATGAATGAATATGAGTGGATGTGGTGGTGAGGTGATAATCATGGCACACCGGCTAGCTCGCAAACCATCTTGCCATCATCATCACTGTAAATTTAGCTAACGTTAACAAATGTAAATGAACTGTCTGGCTGACGCTATCACTAACGTTACAAACCATACCGATAAAAACAGACTTTTTATTTATCTATGCAGGTACTTGACTCTACTTTCACAACAGCTACAAAAAATGACAAGCTGGGCTAGCTAGCCGCTAGCTAGCAGCCCAAAACGGTGCTACCTTTAGGGCCTCCAGTCGGTAAATTTGGCCCGTTTCTGCATCCATCATCACATTCACAGCTTTGATAAGCTGCTCACACATGGCGGCCACCTGGTCAGCCATGACTTCAGGTAGCGTCTGGCACACTGTTGAGGCGAAAGCGAAGCGCCCTTATGCAAAACACCTGCACGACAGTGAGCTGCGTACGAGTAGGGAGGTACCAACGTGCACAAAATGTGCTGCCTGAACCTGTGGCTCGCCGTTGAAGGGGAATTCTGGGAGACGTAGTCGAAGCGCCATTTTTTTTTTTTTAACAAGATCGTCTATAATGAGAGATAACTCACCTCTGAGTTAAAAAAAAAATAATACATTTTATTTTAAAATAACCTTTCAAAACACACTTAAAACGGTGCTTTGCCATAAAAATAAACAAATTTAAAACACAAGGAGAATGTAACGTAACGAG
The DNA here is from genome assembly GCF_011397635.1 of Epinephelus fuscoguttatus. Lineage (NCBI taxonomy): Eukaryota > Metazoa > Chordata > Actinopteri > Perciformes > Serranidae > Epinephelus > Epinephelus fuscoguttatus. The sequence continues at coordinate 20,203,844 of NC_064767.1, forward strand.
CTAAAATATTATAAAATGTCGCAGAGATAACAAATAAATAGAAGGTCAAAACTGAAAATCAACATAATAAGCAAGAATTTTTGCAACATTGCAACAAAATGAAAAGACAGCTCAGACAAAATGATAAAATCAGGATACATTCCGAAAAAATATGATGATGGTAATAATAATAATAATAATAATTATAACTCAAGCTGGAAAGCCTATGGAGCACCAAGTGTTCGTCTTCTTGCATAACATATAAGGACATAAACAATCTTATAAGTACACAAATTAGCCAATAAACTGTGAAATTATTAATTATAAATATGATTCAAACTCAACTGGTATGTTGTGTCATCATTCTCTTTATAGAAATTACATTCAATTATATATATTTTTAAAATGACTTTTTCAAAAGTCTGATTTTATTCCATTATCTTCTTTCCCCCAACAATACCTATTTCATGATGTCACTATTCATGCCAGTGGAGTTAAGTCACCAGTAACCAACCCCTCAACTCTCAGCTCTTCAAATTATTTCACACTCATTGGTGTCTTTATGTATTTTACTCTATTTATTTAATAATGTCTCATTTAGTCATTTAATATTGCACTGGGTTTCCATAGTAGATTGTTCGCTTATCTCATTAGCAAACAGTTGTTTTCTGATTTATTGTCATTCCAGCTGGAAGAAGTGGGAGGTCAAGTATGAAAGGAAAATGTCACATTTATTCAGTCACCAATGGGTGCATTCGTTACCCTTACAAACTTAACTAACTTAACTTAAACTAACTTAACATTAATGACACCTCTGTTCTATTCAAGTGTCACTATAAGCTGACAGAGAGCCCGCATGCACAGCTAAATGGAATTCAGTCACAATTAATTACATTATTTACACCTGTGATTTTATTACTGTGCTATGTCAACATTTCTTCAGTGAAAAAGTTTACATAGGAAAGGCTGACATGTGGAAAGGAAGGGCTGAAACTCTTGCGCAGTCACCCGCTTTGTAATTCAGCCTTGCTTTTAGTCAGAGATAGGGGGAATTAAGGGATAGGTTTAACTTTTCTCCAAGTCTGTCTTAAAACAGTATCATTACTATTCCTCTGCACTGGCTTAGTAAGGAAAACTGTCTATTGAAGCACAAAGAGAGAACCTTATACCAGAAAAAGTCAGAGATACCCATTTGATTTGTCCTGCTCAGATTTCCGGAGCCCCATCTTAGCTTTCGCTGAACTTAAGACGTTATTTTTAGACAGAATGAACCCTATGGTTTTGCCACCTAAACTGAACTTGCTTTAAAAGGGAATCTGTTAATTATACAGACAGGGGGAGCAGTTATGGCAACAGTAACCATCTATATGTACATATTAAAATAGGCTTACACCTGAAAAATGTGAAACTATTGGTTATAGACTAAACACTTCAGATACAAGGATGTCTAGGTAGCTGCTGAAGGTCTGGATGCATACAACCCCCCTTTCAAAGTATAGGGGGTCACTGTCAAACATCTGAGATACCTTTGTGTATTATCCACAGTTGCATAGTCTATAACACTAGTGTGATAAAAATAAAGATCATGCAGACAGTCATTCAATTATTTGGGATGGGAGATTCTTCATATAGTTTTAAAGGTTGCCATATTTCACATAAAGTTATCTTCTCCAGAGGTACGCACCTGTTCACTTCTGAGAGCCACAATCCAATCCACCTCACTGCAGTACATTTTTTGGCAATAGCCGATAGGATTTCTGTATGCTTGATGGAATGGTTATGTCTGATATTAGCATTTAAGAGGTCAGGATCCACTGGGAGAATATCCATGGACTATGGATAAAGCATCACAGATCCCCCTGCCAAAAGCCTTGGAGTTTACTACACTGCCAGGTGGATTGAAGAAGAGGGCCCTCAGCCAGACCACATCTAAAGCAAAGGGGTGAGAAAGTAGGGAAAAAAACGTATAGCTTTGAAGGGTTAGATAAGTCTGATGAAGACAACTGAACTGATTAATCTATATCTTGAGTTTAGAGTACGAGTAACACCGTTGCTATGTAGGTCTCTCCACAGTACTTGATCAGTCTCAGTATCTAAATCCCTCTCCCACCCAAGTCTGCATGTCTCTGGTTCTGAACTGGAGACAAAAGGTAGCAGGGCTTCATAAACCTAACCATTGGTTGACCTTCATGAAAAAGAAATTCAGTGGGTGACATCTTGGATAGTTTTCGCTGTCTTTGGAGGTTAACCCTTATAAAATTCATGTTTTTCCAACTATTTTTTTTTTAGCAGGGTTTTCAAAGTTAAACACACATTTACGATAGTCTAAAAGTGAAAACAAAATTTCTGATAAAAAAATATTAAAAAATATTCAACAAATCAAAAATACTCTAAAGGGTGGGTTGTCATACATGTATAGAAGATGGCACAAATATGGCAAACAAGTTTACATTTTCAGATAGTATCATTCTATTTTAAAAAGTTTGAAGAAAGAAAACAAAATTTAATGACCATGTTTTATGGAATTTAAACCAGGCTGGTTAGGAAAGGAGTAAACCTTGAGAAATTTCTTAACTGTATCAATAAGATAGCAATTAAATGAAAGGAATACTACTAGAATAGAATAGAAAGAACTTAATTTATCCCCGCAGGGAAATTCAGCTGTCCAGCAGCTCATAAAAGACAAAAACAACAACCACACTTCCCCTTATCAACAACAAAACAGTGACATTAAAATAGACATAAGATAAAATAAGTTAAAAATAAGTGCATAAATAGAAATTAAATTAAAATAGAAAAAAAGAAAACTACTACTACTACTACTACTAGCTGGATAACCTATGGAGCACCAAAGTGTTTGTCATTTTTCATAACATATTAGGAAATATACGATCCTATAAATGCATAAATTAGTTCATAAATTGGGAAATTATTGATTACAATTATGATTCAGGGCGGCACGGTGGTCTCGCCTCACAGCAAGAGGGTTGCCGGTTCGATCCCGGCGTGGGAGCCCTTCTGTGTGGAGTTTGCATGTTCTCCCCGTGTCAGCGTGGGTTTTCTCCGGGTACTCCGGCTTCCTCCTACAGTCCAAAGACATGCAGATTGGGGACTAGGTTAATTGATAACTCTAAATTGTCCATAGGTGTGAATGTGAGCGTGAATGGCTGTCTGTCTCTATGTGTCAGCCCTGTGATAGTCTGGCGACCTGTCCAGGGTGTACCCTGCCTCTCGCCCGATGTAGCTGGGATAGGCTCCAGCCCCCCCGCGACCCTCAAGAGGATGAAGCGGTTAGAAGATGAATGAATGAATGAATGAATGAATTATGATTCAGACTCAACTTCTAATGGCTCTATTAAAGTTAGTATTAAATTATTAGTATTTAAAAAAAACTCTTTCAGATCAATAGCTAATAAAAATAAATTTAACTAATTAATAATGAACTAATTTATAATAGATTTTAAACTTTTTTTTAAGGATCTGAGTATTTCCTCCACTTCCGGCTGCTTGTCATAACTCCGCCCACTTCAACTTTAGCTTTCAACTTGTCAAACACGAGCAGAGTGAGACCTCTTAGGTTTATTCAGTGGACTCAGGTTGGTTTCTGCCATTAAAATAAGCACATTTGCTGCTAAGAATATTTTCGTCCAACTAAATGACATTAACCTGGAGTAAACTGCAGTATAAATTAACTTTTATTTCCTGTAAGTGCGTATAGAGGGCACAGTTTCGTGTTTACAGCGGTCAGCCGTTGGGGGTGTCTCTGCTCCATGAGGGGGCGGAGCCTGAATTCCAAACTGGAATGAGTTTCCTCCCGATACGTCACTCTGGGATAGGCTGCGAGCTATCGAGCAACGCCGTCAGTCACCGGGGTTTCGGGCTCATTACCTCGGCGTCTCGGGTAAGCAAAACCTAAAAAAATACCACATAATCCGCGTAGATTTCTAATATGTGTTTATCTGTAGTTTAACCACAAAACGTGAGGGTTTTTTAGCAGTGCCTCGCGCTCCCAACGAGCCGTTTCAAAGTTCTCAGCGATGCTCTCATAACTACAACGGAAACTTTTGCCGTGAAGGCCTTGTTATTTGTTGCAACAGGTCCTCTACACGGGATACAGTAAACATTAATGTGTTTTATACTTTTGGATATTTTGTCGTGGGTGATGAAACAACGTTGTGCTATGTTTTTAATGCAGGACGGGACCCCCAAGCAGGAGAAAGTAGCCTTGCCCATCGCGGATTTAGGCTCTGGGATTAAAGTGATCGCCAGTCCACAGCTTTCGACGAAACTGCCAGTGAGGATTCATGCTGTGTTGGTTAGCTAAATGCGGTACGAAGCTAAAATGATGCCGGTGAGTTCATGTTTTATTTACTTGGCTATAAGTTTTAACGCTGTCCTGTAGGTTAATATTAGCGCTTTCGACATTATATAACCGCTTTAACCGCGTTTTGTTACCGCTGTGATGATACCTGGACATTTAAATTGACGTGGCAAGTTGATGCGGCTGCTACTTTGTGTCTGTATTATGGCAGCACAGGTTTCTGATGTGAAGTTTAATCGATGTGACAGCTGCGTGTGTGATCGGTGCATGTGGTTAGAGGCTATGTCATTTATTTGCTTTCTGAGGTGTTCTTCCACGCATACAACTACGTCTGCCCTATATGTAAACCAGTCCCCTGCGTCACAACGCTGTGTTACATCCATATCCAGTATTGGGACAGTAAACATTTACCCAACAACATAGTCACCGTAGATGCTGTCATGGTACGCTTTGTTAGTATATACACATCCATCCTGCTCAGGACACACAACAAGCAAAGGGGTCTGCCAAGTCTGGATGGCACTACGCTAACCTCAGCTCTGGACTCCTGCCATGTCATCACCATCATCACCATCATCAGAGGTCCATTGCTTTGCTGCAGTGAAAGCCTCTGTCTCTCAGCACTTCTTTGATGTGTGTAAGAGAGGGCAGCAGACAGTGGAGAGAAATATTCTTTCCAGCAAATAGAAAAATAGGGACAAGTTTGCCTGCTTGCTGAGAAATGAGCAAAGTCCAAAGAAGTGATGGCGGATTGGTCATCATTTAACTCAGATGAAATTATTATGTCTAGAATTTATTTACCAGAGTATGTCATGGCAAATAGGGCTGCAGTCAACACATTTTTTATTACTGATTTGTTTGATTAATTAATCGATGATTAAATGAAATGCCATAAAGTAGTGAAAAGTGGCAGTCAGAATTTCCTAGAGCCCAAAGTGAAATATTTATATTGCTCATTTTGGTTTACCAACATAAAGATATTCACTTTATAACATGATAAAATCAAATATCATGATACTTTTGATATAGAGATTGCAGTAATATTGTGATACTATTGGTGCTTTCGCAAAATATTTAGATCAATGAGATTTTTTATAAAAAATGATCAGTAACGTGGATGGGATGACCAAGTAGGGCTTATAAGGGCAGTAGGCTGGTGAGTTCAGAAAATTCCATCACTTCACTGTAAACCAAGATAGGATAGGACTTTGTCTCAAGGGAAATGCTGAATTGTCAAATTACTGATGATATTCAAAATTTAAGACGATATCTAGTCTCATATCACAGTATCGATATACACTCTAGACAAAAAATGGTGCTAAACGGTACCCAAAAGTGGTCCTTTGACTTATTTATAGGTGAACCTGTCTTAGTGCTATATGTTACCCAACTTTGAAAGGCTCTGTACCATGCTTTTTTAGTGATATATATATATATATATATATATATATATATATATATATATATATATATATATATATATATATATATATATAGAGGGTGTTTTTAAATTTTACACCCAGGCAGCCCATAAATGATACCAGATAATACCATGGACAAGTCAATATGCTTCTAAGCGACACTTGTACTTAAGATATAAATGATTAGTAATAACTTCTTAAGCGTTATTGGAGAGGTTTCATGTCCTCTGTGGGGAGCACTGGAATATATTTGTGGGGCAGGAGATTGAGAGCCACTGCTTTAATGTGTTATTTGCTGCAAACACACCGTTTTTAGGCTATTTTAATGTAGTCTTTTTATTATTTCCCCATAAACTGACTTAATGAAGAACAATACAGGGGCTTCAAAGGTTCCCTACTGGTTCTTCAGCTTAGTTTACTTTACTGGGGAAAGATCCGGTAGAAAAAGCATGCTGGGGTTTAAAATTTTCTTTGTGTGGCAGCAGTGCCATATAGCATCTCAACCCACATTAAAGAGCCACAGAGGAGCCAACATTTTCTGTGTGTATTGATATATTGCCCAGACCTACTTTACAGTTAGGCTATATAAAACAGAGAAAAGCAGCAGCTGGAACCAGACTATGTTTGGCATTTCATCTTGGTAACAGACTTAAATTTTTGATCTATTGTTGAAATAGTTGCTGGTTAATAATTAACTTATTGTTTCAAACTAATGCTGGTTCAGCACTAGTTGCTGAATGTTTAGTTTATAAAAGAAAGGACAGTCATTATCCTAATGTTATTGCTGAAGATTTTTTTTTTTTGCCTCCACTTCTCTGGTTGATTCTGAACCTTTGTGTCTTTGGTAAAATAATGTGTTAAGTCACATGCTTTTGACAACAGTGTCAATGAAAAATCCAGTCATATCCTCTGTAGTAGCATGTTCAGGTTCTACTAATGATACCCGTCTCTGCTCAGACCTGTGCTTCCAGTAAAACAGCTTGATCAGTGAATTAATCATCTTAGCTGTGGAGACAGTCGTATTTGGATGCCTCCTGTCTGGTGCATGACCTCAGTCTGCTGCTGGCACATGGTTGTTTGTTATCACCAAGTGCTGCTCTTCTGGACACCAATATAAATTGCTCCCTTGCATGTTTTCATACTAGATCTCTTTCTTTATAGGCTGCACGAGACCTCTGTTACTGCCCCCCTTACCCCGATTCTGTCACCCGAGAATATATCTGTGTGTGTGTTTTGATGTGTTTGAATGAGATAGCATGCTGGGGTTTAAAATTTTCTTTGTGTGGCAGCAGTGCCATATAGCATCTCAACCCACATTAAAGAGCCACAGAGGAGCCAACATTTTCTGTGTGTATTGATATATTGCCCAGACCTACTTTACAGTTAGGCTATATAAAACAGAGAAAAGCAGCAGCTGGAACCAGACTATGTTTGGCATTTCATCTTGGTAACAGACTTAAATTTTTGATCTATTGTTGAAATAGTTGCTGGTTAATAATTAACTTATTGTTTCAAACTAATGCTGGTTCAGCACTAGTTGCTGAATGTTTAGTTTATAAAAGAAAGGACAGTCATTATCCTAATGTTATTGCTGAAGATTTTTTTTTTTTGCCTCCACTTCTCTGGTTGATTCTGAACCTTTGTGTCTTTGGTAAAATAATGTGTTAAGTCACATGCTTTTTGACAACAGTGTCAATGAAAAATCCAGTCATATCCTCTGTAGTAGCATGTTCAGGTTCTACTAATGATACCCGTCTCTGCTCAGACCTGTGCTTCCAGTAAAACAGCTTGATCAGTGAATTAATCATCTTAGCTGTGGAGACAGTCGTATTTGGATGCCTCCTGTCTGGTGCATGACCTCAGTCTGCTGCTGGCACATGGTTGTTTGTTATCACCAAGTGCTGCTCTTCTGACACCAATATAAATTGCTCCCTTGCATGTTTTCATACTAGATCTCTTTCTTTATAGGCTGCACGAGACCTCTGTTACTGCCCCCCTTACCCCGATTCTGTCACCCGAGAATATATCTGTGTGTGTGTTTTGATGTGTTTGAATGAGATACAGCTTCTGGTGTTCGCCTGATAAACACAAAATGGCTCTATATAGCCATGTCTGATGTGAGGTATTGTCTTAGAAATTACACCTGTAGCCCATGACCCTGCTTGTACAGGCCAGGGGCTCGAATGTAGTGTCGTAATTGCTGGCTGGGTTGGTAAAGCTGCAGGGACTCTTTAACAGCGTGTTGTTGAGAGCACATTGTGTGTGCCTGTGGTGTGGCAGCACCCTGATAAGGGATGCTCACCCTTTATTGAACCATGGCAAGGTATAACTCATTTACCCCTGATTTACTGTTATCTCTACCCTAAAGCAGCCTTTGTTGTGCAGACATTTATTAATACCACATTTAGGCTTGAATTCTCTGCTGGTTTATTAGCCCATATTTCATTGCTGTGTACTTCTTGTCAAGATTAATTATGGTCATTAGACTATGCCAGCAACATAAAAGAACAGAAACCAAAAGATAAAAAATATGTCAGCATCAGCTGGGGGAAAGTTCCTACATGATTTTGGATTTCAAATGATGCCGGATCATACCACTTCCTCATTCCTCTCCCGTGACACGAGTTGCTTGCTGTGTAGATTTCAAGCAGATAAACTTTTGTGTGTCTGGCTTGCATTATTTAGTTTTGCATTCTTTGACCACACACATATTTGTACTAAGTCTCAGTTACACCGCAACAGATCTTACTGTTGCTAGATGTGTTACGATGGTGGGAAGATGAGGTGATGCTCTGAGAAGCCTGATTTTGCTGTATGTGTCAATAGAAACCTGAGAAGGCTTTCTCTGTGGCCACCATAGGCTTTGTGTTTAGTCTGTGGGAGTATGTGAGCAGCCCCATCAGTGATTGCCAAGGACTTTCAAGGGCATTGTTTTGACTTTTATTTGAAGAAGAATTATCGTTATGACTGTATCAGCTAAAGAGTGGTGTATAAAATACAACAAGCTGGTTATGTATGTGTTGTCACTGAGTACTGTAACATTTTTACACAAGCCTAATTTCAATCATTACAGGGCAGAATAAAGAATACATGCTGAGACAATTGTTCATCTTTTAAGTAATTTTCTTGAACACATACTGTCAGACTCTGCAGCGTACTACTGCTACAATACCAGTATCACATTAGCCTGGTTTCTGAGAGGAAGCACACCAGAGTCACCTGAGCAGGTATCAGCTTACCTGCCATGGAATATTGAGTGACTCCCAGCTGTGAGGAATCCAGGTGAAAAGCAGAATTACACATTAAAGTGGTGCAACTCCATAAAGACCACTTGTCAAGCACCTAGGGCATTGTGATAGCATTGTCTGATGTCGAAACACTAGTCTAGCCATGGAGAACAGGGAGGACATGGTTCAGAGGTGTAACCAGGGTGGTCTGGGAAACAGCTTTCTAGTAAGGTTGTGGCCCCTTTTCACTAGTAGTCCAGGGAACTAAGGTGAAGCAGGAACTAAAGTTGCTTTGTTGTGATGCTATTTGCATTTTTCAATCACATTTCAAGAGCCACGAAGGTAATGGTAAAATTTAGACTGATAACAGAAAGCAGTGGCTTTTTGGAGACAGTTTTTTGCATGTAACAAGGAAATAACACAGCTGATACACAGTTCCTTATAATTTACTGCTGTGCTACTCTGATGTTTGAGTGGATGTTTTTCTAGTATGTTTAAATGCCAACATTTACTGAAATTTAAAGAAGCAGTACTTAGGATTTAGTGGCATCTAGCATTGAAGATTGCAGATTGCAACAACCAGTTTAAACTTCCAGTGTGCCAAGCTAGAACTCCAGGTTAGGATTCCTTCAGCATTCATTGTTGAGGAGGTTTTACCAGTAGCCGAATTATCTGCAGAGGACTCCTCCTCTCCAAAACAAACAGACCAGGTGGTCAAAACTGATAAAAACACTGAATAAAGCAGTTTTACATTACAAATCAGCGTTTTTTTGACATTGTTTGGCTCGTCACAGACAAGCCACTTGCCCAGCACCTGTTAATGTACTCAAATTCTTTGATAACGTAAGGTCCGGATGTTCAGTTGTTTTTTTACAGGAGCCCGAATTACTCGCAGAGGTCTCTTCAAAACAAATGTACTTGATGCTTTAAACTGGTAAAATACTGAATAGGCAGTTTAATGTTAAAAATCAGTGTTTTTCCGATGCTGTTCGGCTCTTAATGGAGGGGCTTGTAACAATGGTGGCCGTCGCAAAAACGCAAATGGCCCTATCTAGAGCTACTGTTTGGATTGTCCATTCTGGGCCACTGTGTAGAACCATAGTGGTGCAACATGGTGAACTCCATGGGCGAGAACCCACTCCTATGTTGATATGAAGAGCTCACTCTAAGGGAATGAAAACATGACAATTCTTATTTTCAGGTTATTATACGCTAAAGAAAAAATACTTTGTATATTATATTCCATTTCAGCCAGTATATCCCCCTAAATCCTACACACTGGACCTTCAAGCATTTGTAGTCATAATATTGATGCTTCTGGGAACCAGTACATGCCGATCTGTGAGTCATATCCCTGTTCCAGGGTTTTGTGGGGACAGAAACTATCACCCAGGAACTAAATTTAGACCCCGGTTCCTCTGAACAAAACATGTTGAATGTTCCTGAGTCCTGAAAAAGGTTCCTGGAAAAGTTCCGGCATTGAAAAAGGGCTTTTGTACTCTGCCTCCCCCAATCACCCTCGCTCCTGCTTTTCACCAAAGTCTCTTTTGCATATGACAGATTAAACACAACAAACACACCATTCACTCTGCATTTTTTTCAGGAAGCCAATTAGTGCGTCTGCCTCATTTTGAAATGCTGCCTCTTGGCTTTTAGTTTCTTTCATGAGATAAGCGTTGATAAAAGAGTTTTGCATACGGTAAACTCCCATACAACAGAGCAGCCGGCAGACTATTTATAAAGCACTTTTATGTAACTTAAATCTGTGTATATTATCTGTAATACTCTCCAGTTTGCTGTGGCCTTGTTCTTACCCTGAATTACTTCATCCAACTGTCAAGAACACTTGGAAAAAAGGATATGTCCGCTCCCCTCTGCGTCATTTCGCCTCCCATTTCCCTTATCTCCCAGATAAGCACAAAGTAGGAACGGTCTCATCATGGAGAGCAGGAATGGAAGACTATTGCGAGAGTACAGATCATAAAGTGATAGGCTAAGTACTGCAGTGCAGACAGAGAGAAGAGGTTGTCCTGATCGAAGAGTCGCAGCTCCCTGCAGCCTCAGTGTATAGTAAAAGCTGCAGATTTTTTTTGTAAATATTGCAGCTGAATGAGGCTACTGTGCGTTCAGATTCCTTCTGCGTTCTCATGTTTGTTACCCCTGACCTTTTCTCCCTCGCCCTTTCATCCCTCCAATGCAGCATAAAGAAAGTGAGGGAGAGTGAAAGAGAGATGAAGAGGAATAATGCATAAAGCCATTAGGGACTTTTCTGCTGCCTCGTCTTTTTGAAGGACTGCTGCTGGAACTGTGTCAACTCTTGAAGCTGTGGCAGGGAGAACGGAGACACACTCACAGGGAGATGATGCTGCAGCAGTGTCTTACAAACTTGTCGTAATCAGATTCAGAGGTGACTCCCTCAACAAGAACTAGTTGACTCATTCGCTTACCACAGCAATACGTATAATTGAAAGTGTGTGGAGACAGAAGGCTCGGCAGCCCTTAGGTGAGACCCCTCGGCACGGTCAAAGATATAGCCCCTGTTATCTTCTGCTGCCGTCACTCTGCCTCACACTGTCCACTTTCCCAGTTGTCCTGTTTCTCCCTTAGGCTTTAGATGTTGTTTATATGTGAAAGTCAATCCCAGTGTATTATATCAAGCCTGTATGACAATCTGCCTCATTTGATCTGACTACATCCATTCTCCTCCAAGGCAGGGATATAGTCCGAACTTGCTCAGCTATTCATAAAATAAAGATATAAATAAAACTGGACTAACTTACTGTTTTGCATAGTAATCATTAACACACTCTCAGATATTGGGCTCTTTTATCTTTGGAGCATAATGCAGGTTTACCAAATTGGTGTTAAATTGTGCCAGTGTGAATCCAACACACACAGAAATGATTTTGCCCTCACTTAAGCAAAGTTTTTCCAACTAAGAAATTAACATAATTGATTACAATATATCACTGTTTTATCAGCAGGAGGCTGTAATCAGGTCAATCTGGGACCATTACGACACAGTATAATATGCATGGGTGTACAGGTTCTCTGTTTGACATTAAGAACACTCATGCAACACTGTGTGAAGCTGAAAATATATTTAACACTACTCACTACAGAGAAAAGTAACCTTTTTCTTTCTCTCACACTCCAGTGTGAAGGACAAACTTTTACAATGACTCATACAGATCAGCAGGCTCCTTCACAACCCTCTATAACAGCCTTTTATACTATAGTTGAAATATTTCTGGAACGGTTACTAGATCCATGGACTGACAGAAAATTAACAATTCTAACAGCTAAGTAAATTATTTTTCTTCACTTTATTTTGTATTATGTTAAATTAACCATATTTGGGTATTTTGACTCTTAGAGCAATGTTAGGTAGTAGATAGTAATTATGTTTTCCTACAATTTGAGGGGTGAATTTATTACAGTTTACATTCTGAACTATTAGCATAAATAATCTGAAGATTAATCATTAATGAAAATAGTGTTGTTGCAGTTCCAGTTTGAACCATAGTGTTTAGGAAAAATAGACACAGCTTTGAAAGACAAACATTATGGACCAAAACAAAGGTACAGTTTTTTAAGAAACTGATTTAAATAGAAAATCAGGTACTTGCTGACTTTACAGGGAACATCCATAAGGTTATCTAATCAAATTTTCTGTAAAATATCAAAGTGAGATAATGAATGAACTCCAATCCGACCTTGCTGTGGATATCTTTTAGTTATATTGATGAATTCTCAGTGATGGGTGGGCTTTCATGTGCTAGTTATCCTGATATTGCAGAGTAATTCCATTTCACTGCAATCTAATGTGGTTTGTCTATTCTTGGAAATGGGAAACTGCAGTGGGGGACAGTTTTGATCACGCTTAACTCAATATGGGTACAATTGCATTTGGACAATGATCTTGAGAGACTAACACAGTGGAATTGACCCTTACAAGGAGAGAGTGGATTGTCAAGGTTGGACACTGTGATTGATGCGCTGCTACTACTAGGCTTGCCACAAGTAACATCGTCAAAAGATCATTCTTTTAACTTGTTTTTAATTTTCCTTAGACCTGTCTGAATACATTTTCTGCAGTGCACATGTTTGTTATCTAAACGATCAGTGGGAGTGCCTCACACACACATACACACACACCAACACAGCATTCCTTGCTGTAATTGGCTACGGTGCAGTGTTGATCTTTAAACTCAAGTCATCTCGGAGTCCTCTGTCTAGAGAGGCTTGAAAAGCCTGTTCCCCTCAGGCCTGCAATCAATGGCATCTGCTTCGTGGCCCCTCTGGATTTAATGGGAGAAGGGATCCAAATTACACAGCAAAGGGCCACATCAGCATCTTATGGGCTATAGGCTTTGTAGCAGGTATCCTCAGCTTACAGTAAATGGCAATATAGTCCTGCACCTCCCTACTGGGGCAGCATTTTATTTACCTTCATACACTATAGAATCACTGACAAAGAAACCTGTTTCCCTCCATAATAACTGTTACAGTATCTCTTTGTTTTTTCACGTCTCTCTTCCTCAACCTCATGGCTTTTTTCAGCAGGGCAGGTCAAGTGCATGCTGCCAGCTGCAGCCACTCTTTCCCTCTAAGATGTTTTCTTATTACGGTGTCTTTTGTTTGATGGTTTGATGCTACAGCCTTTCATCTCAGAGAGACACACACACTCCGATCTATGTTTCTGTGTCTACAACAGATGTTCTTAAGCATGTGCCATTGAGCCTAAAGACTCAATAGTTATCTTGTTCGGCCCAAGATACCGCAGTTCCTAATTTTATAGATTTAACCACCATAAACCAGGCACTGGACTGTGACCTCTGTTTGTAAGCGTGAACACCTGCATACTCTGTGGACTTGGTTACCCAGAAGGATATTCTTTTTTTTTTAAAACTTAAGGCCTAGTGGCTGTAGCCTAGCTGCAGGCTATTGAATTTAAGCTTACTATTGTAATACTGAGCCAGTAGTCTGTTGAAAGGCTATATTTTTATATAGCGGATTAACTTAATCCCTGAGATATAGCCCCAATGACCTAGCCTTATAGCTGCTCTGCTCTTAGGAATATCTACAGTGCAGGCTGCAGTGTTAATGGACACATTTCTTTGCACTGGCTATAATTGTCAGTTTGCAATTCTGAGCTGTCACACCAGTCCCAAACCCTGGCAGACAGCTTTGACTTAGCTGATGCTGTGATGGAATTAGAAATCTATCGCTATAATAGTGAACCGCAGCAGCGAAGGCAGCTTGTCCGCCCTCTCCTTCCCCAGGGCGATCCCTTCGCCCTGTCTCAGGTAGGCAGGAAGTGCAATTCAGCAGTTGCTTCTGTCATCCACTCTGATAGACAGGAGGCAAGTGTAGCATATTTTTGCCAAACGTTGTCATATGCAATCCAAATGAGTGTCGCTCGGCTCTGTGGTTGTGTGAGACGACCTAAGACGATGCTTCCTGGTGAGCTGCTGTGCTACTGTTTGTGTGTTTTTGAACTATCAGGTTGTTATTGAGCTGTTTAATTTTACTCGCTGTATTGATGAATATTTAATGAACTCTCAAGTTGTTTGGCTGAGTCAAACGAGGAGTCAGGGAGCTGTTTTCACCTATCTGTCTCGGTAGGCCACTTAAGACAGTCTTTTCCTTTTAATCAAGATAGCAGAGGCTCTGCAGTAGGGCTGGGTGTTATGGAGTAAAACAAATATTATTATTACTAGAAAACTTTTAGTCATTTTGAAAGACTGTACATCACAGCATCTGTTTATGCATAACAAAATAACGTGAAGTCATATTGTTGTCACGCAGTGGTCTGCTGATAATGGAAAGTGAGAGTTTAATCTCTCCCCAGGCAATATGAATATGCAAAGATGTATGAAAATTGGCCTGATTATCTTAATTAATTATGTTTGTGGCACATGTGTGCAATATTCTATCCCATAAGCAGTGACCGCATGCATTAGGTGGATGAAGGTCAGCAGCAAAGTGCTAACTCATGTGGATCGAGGATAGGACTGGGTAGTGGTGGCCCTGGATCATTAACTTTAGTGCTGAAGAGAATTGGCTTTCAGTGTAGGCATTGCCACCCCCAAGACTCCACTCCCCTCCCATTAGTGTGTCCTGTCTTCTCACTCCCTTTCAGTCCTGCCCTCTCCCACCCTGCACCCCCCCCCCCCCCCCGCTCTGTTGTCTCTCTTTCACTCTCCAAATATTAACAGGGTCATTTGAATGTCCTACATTGCTGGGAAGTTGTGATGATGTCAGCTGCTCCGCGCTGATCTCTGAATGGCTTTTTTTGCTTAAAGCTGACATGAAATTGATGCCAGTTGAGGTTTTATTTTAATTACTGGCCCGACAGTTTAATTTATTATCTTGACTGAATCCAGTTAAGTTCTCAGCTGCATACCACAAACAGTAAAACTATTCTGATAAGCAGACAGGAAAGGAAAAGTCTTGGTTTTTGCTTTGTTCTCCAGGGTGGTCTTTCACCACAGAGCTGTTAGGTCCTCTATGGCCGGTGAGGAACACAGGGGCAATGTCTGCTTACAGCTTTTTGTACTGTAGATTAGACAAGGATGACTCAAGGCTAATTCGCTCTATTGATGGGGATCTTTAATTTACATCCGTATGGAACAAACCAGTTGAGTCAGGTCCTGAGTCACACCGCTACCCCCCTCCCCCTTTCCACCATCACCTCATCACCGCAAAAACACAAACCTCCTGTGGTTGTGTATGTTGCTAAGGAGATTTTCAGAGGAAACATGTCACCTGTCTGCTCACTCAGTGAGCTTCATTTGAAGAAGAAAAGGGGAATAAAGCCACTTATCTTAAGGCTGTTGAGCTTTTGCTCAGTTCAAAAGCAACTCAAATACTTTTGTTTCCGCACCATGGCTGCAGCTGCTCTGCAAGCTTGCCCCTCAAGCCCTTTGTGCTCGTGACCCTGCTGACCTGATGTTCCCACCATGGCCCCTGTAGGCACAGCCGTTCACGGCAGCGTGCTGAGAATAGAAAAACGTGGCAGTCAAACCTGGATGTTTAGGAGACAAACAATACTATTTAAACAATTACACACTTTCCAGGTTATTCCAGTTCTTAGGCTGAAGCACTACAGAAGTCACTGTGAAGATATTACATTGTGCCAAAAGCTGGAGCTGAAACAGAAAGGTCCGATGAGTTCAAGTTGTGCCATGCCCCAGGACACCTATGCTATGTCATATTAGTTTTATTACGGCCTTATCAATACTTTCACTCTCCTTTTGTGTGATCAGATTACAGATGGGAGCATATTCCAGCACGGCCATGAAAGCCTCTTTAGCATACATCTGTATATGATTACACAGAGACACTGTTTTTCACTGTCATGTTCACATTTGTATTGATTTTAGAGTCTTACTTACACAGAATATGGTATTTCACTCCCAGCTGTGTATTTTTAAATTTACTGTCAAGGCTTTAATTTGACATAGACCTCTTTTCTTTTATTCAGTTAGACTCCCAATGCCTATAACTATAAAGTTACAGAATGTCCTGTTTAAGTATTATATACATATTATATGAGCATTTCTTTCAAATCTCTGTCAGCAATACAGAAGCTGTCATAGTTATAGAGCTGAATGTGAAGGAATACCAGCTTTCAGGGAGCTTGCTGTTAGACAGCTCAATTTTCTGCTCAGTGTTGATGTGTTTATTTTTTTTTTCTGAAGTAGCTGAAGGCTTTCACATTCCACTTCAGTGACATCTTCATTGAGATAGTCCATTTCTTTTTAGATAGTCCTAAACCAGTCTCAATCATCTGTCAGTCACACACTGACATCCAAATCCAGAGTCTCCGGAGTCCTCAGTGGGTCTATCCCTTGAGACTGCTTGGCAGGAGTATTAGTGTATGTGTGTGTGTTGGGATAGAGGGATCTCTCACAGTGGTGACAGCACTAGTTTGCAGTTGGATGGCGTGAGGTGAAATGGAATTCTGGGAGCTGGCCTCTGATTTCTCTGTTGACACAGAGGAATGAGGGCTGGGAAACAAACCCTGCTATCTGTAGCCTCCTTGAGACATGCAGCCCTTCATGTTAATCTGATGACAATTTGACATGTCGGTCTGATGTCTTAATAAGCATCCACTTCTACGCAAAAGTCAAGACAGAAATGTTACTACTAGATGGGACCGTACCACTCTGGCTTCAACTACAAATTAAGTTCAATTGTAAATGTGCCGTCTTGTCTGAACAAAGTCATACAGAACTTCAACATGAAGTGTGCCATTACTTTTACAAATGATATATAACTAATGTTTGCAAAGTGCGAGTGAAGTACACTTCTCACTCCGTACACACACACACACACACACACACACACACACACTCCTCTCTCTTGTATTGTTATTCAACTTCTCTGTCTAATCTGCCCTGCTTTCTGCCCCCCTCTCTCTCCCCCGCTGTCCCCAGATGTTCCTGACAGTATACCTCAGTAACAATGACCAGCATTTTACTGAGGTTCCCGTTACCCCGGAGACGCTGTGCCGGGATGTGGTGGAGTTGTGCAAGGAGCCGGGGGAGTCTGACTGCCACCTGTCAGAGATGTGGCGTGGATCTGGTGAGTGACGGTGCCAGCTCACCCAGTGTTATCCTTATCCTTCAGCACACAATGAAGAGCATGAGATTTACAGTCACATGCTGTTTCGGTTGTGGGATAGGGACAGGGACAGGAGTCAGCGTGCAGACAGTTGTTTGCCTTCTTCCTTTTAATTAGACGGAAATTGCTTTTCTGAAGTAGCCCATATATGGAGATTAGCTGTATGGTCAACTGCTTGGTGATTTCTTTTTGAAGGGCTTATCTCTTCTGGGGCTGCAATGCAAATGAAGCAGAGCCCATAATCCCTGTAACAAACACAAGCACCCAAACATCTCCCACATCTCTCAGGTGGGAGGATGGGGGGGTTGAGATTTTATGCCTTCCCCTTTTTCCCCCCATCTCTGAGAGTCAGGAGGTATTCAGAATCAAAACTCAAGGAGCCAGGCTTCGTAGCTGTTTCCATGGTGACGCTGCCGTAAGAGTGAAGAAAGTGCCAATTATTGTGTTTGAGTACTTCCACAAGTAGTCTGAAAAGATTGTCTCATTTTGCAGCCATTTTTCTCTGCAGGCCACTACTGACTCTCCTTGAAAACACAGCGATGACATTTAGCATCAAATTTAGATGTAAAGCTATTAATAACCGGGATATTACAGGTCGTACTGATTTGTTTTGCAGTCATGCCATTATAATAGATCACTTTCATTGACCTCTGCTTGACTGTAATGTGTCAGTCCATTTGTGTAATGAAATGGTCTTAAGCAGGTTGAAGAAAATGTCTGAGGAATGGATGATGAGCCCTTTGGCTCAGAACCAGCCAGAATAATTGACAACACATCACAGTTGTTTTCCCCGAGGTCATTACTCAGAAAGATCAACTAGATGCAGATGGCGGTA
This sequence comes from Epinephelus fuscoguttatus, assembly GCF_011397635.1. Lineage (NCBI taxonomy): Eukaryota > Metazoa > Chordata > Actinopteri > Perciformes > Serranidae > Epinephelus > Epinephelus fuscoguttatus. The sequence goes on from NC_064767.1 coordinate 20,222,258, forward strand.
AAATGAATCTCATTTCAGTGTAGGCCAGCAGTGTCAGGCTAATAGTTGGACGGGATCTTGCAAAGCAAACTTCATATGCAAACTTGACCTACATTGGTATTTTCATGTGTTTTAACCTTGGCAAATTAAGTATAATTAGATATTTAATATTGAGTTTATGAGTGTGTTTTTAATCTCACCCCTGAGCGCTGACATCTTTATGTATTCTGTCTGCAGAGCGAGCTGTAGGTGATGGGGAGAGGATGCTGGATGTGCTCCAACGGTGGGGACAACACAGGGCAGAGGTGCGCTTCTTTCTGCGTCACAATCGAGCCCCTAGCAGGAGTCTGGTAAGTGTCCATCTCCAACACACAGCTCAACTATGCATACAGACAGTGAAGCAGAAGCAAGGGTTTCTATGGTCACTTCTCTCACATGAGTCATAGTTTGGGTCAGGGCAGTCCCCAGAGAAAAGACATTTGACACCAACATAGTAAAATCCTGACATGCCAGCAGCCTCTAAACGTACACACATCCACTCCGGTGTTAAGGATTTATGAAAGTAAATTTATATTAACAGCTTGTTTGAGGCTTAGAATGAACCAGACCACCTCTTCTCTCACACTAGAGAGGTTCGGAAGTGGTGCTCTGGCGACTGCCTTTATCCAGGAAAGGTTTTATATTAGCAGGCCTCAAATCCTTGAGCAAGCCTTATTTAGCCGTACTGTTGGAGGCCAGGGTGTCCCAGTCACATCGTCATAAGCCTGTTACTTTTCAGTTTTCTTAGGAACATAGAAAACTCTAGTATTTTGGTCGTGCGCTATCCTCTCAGCCCCCAGTTGCGTAACTAAGCCCTTTTACCCCTCACAGCTTGAGTCTGGCCCACGGATTAGATGGCTGTTTTCCCTTCCTGTTATCTTAGCCTGCTCTTGTTTTCCCACACTGTTAGCTTAGCTCTGCTCAGTGTTTGCAACACAGCTCTGAATTACCTTTTTCTGTTGCCATATTTTTTTAAGGATGGGTACATTTGGTCTCCTGTTTCTGTGGCGTTTATATTATTTATGGGAATTCTGCTGTACTCAGTGCCACCTGTAGTATGCAGGTGGTTAAATGCTCATACTTCCTGATGTTGTGTAGGCTGCCTGACCCGTTCAGAGGACATTTATTTACTGCTGAGCTAGCTAAGTAATCTCACACTTAATGTCACTTATTGAGCCTTAGCATGATGTTATGTTCACACCAACACTTAACTAGTGCATGTATTTAACATGTATACTGTATGTCAAGGGTCATCTAAAACCATTATGCAAGCTAAAAGGCTTTGGTCCTAGTCCGATGCTTTAAAGATGGGATCTGGATTGCTAGACGCCCCCCTCCCCCCCCACCCTTTAGCTGTGAAATGCCAGTAGCATGGTTGGATATAAGTGCATTCATGTACACAGAAAAGCACATACACACACACACACACAGTTGTGGGACCCACCGCCAGACGGTTATGTATTAGGTTAAATCCTGAGATTACTGCAAGTCACAAAGAGCACTGATCCCAGTTGTTTCCCAGAGGAGCTAAGATCATTCAGCACTAGCCAGTCTATTTTGCCGGGCTGTCTACTGATCTACACCCTCCTCTGCAGCAAGTTCAGACAAAGCCGTACAGTGTGTACCCTTGTTTGTCAGAGACAGTGACGGGCAAAAAGGCAAGGGGAAAGTTCCTGTCATTTTTCACAGTTGTCTGCAAAGGCCAGTAGTTAGCTCAGTTTGCTGTGTTTTTTGGTTTGGACTAAATTTAGGTAGCCGCTTTGAGGTCTTCAGTAGATTATGATGTCTGATGAATTATTTTATTGTATCGGTTACTCAGGTGGGTCAAGAGGCTCAGAGCCGAAGAGGAATGGAGTGAAGGGTCCCCCAGACAGAAGAATGGAGAATGGGGTGAGTTTGGATGTCTTCTTTATACACAATTTGAAATACGTTCAGCAGGATGCTTTCTTTTTGAAGAAAAATAGTAAGATATAGCCTCATGAAATATTTTACCTGAGCCAGTGAAGCACTGGCAACACCGTATTCATACTTTTGCACTCTCAGTTATTTAATTTTTGAATTCAAGAGGAAAAACAATAGCCCTGAACTTCCTTTATAAGTGCTTTCCACTTCACCTCATTAAAACAACATCAGGATTACAGTCATAGCTTCCTTGGCTCATTTTAGGCAGAGGATGTTTTGATGCGTCATCACCAAGTTTCCATTTTGTACTTTAATTCCTGTCATGTGGGTCATAGATTTTTTTGTTTACAAAAATTCTATGACCTGGTTTGTTGTTTTTTTATACTGAACAACAAGCCTACTTGATGATTTGCAAAGGGGTATTATTACTTTATTCAGTTCAGAAACGCCCTGCAGTCAGTGTATGAATGCAAGTAAAAACATAATCAGTGCATCATGACGTGGACATGACTGTTCATATAATTTATAATTTAAGAATATCTTTTAAAAATAATGTAATACAAATCCTGAAATCACAAAAAGGCCTTTGTCGGTCCTCTTATGAGAGTTTAAATAGGAATGTAAAGGGATTGCTCCACTACTCTCCCCACATGTGTTTGTCTGTTGTTGCTTTTGCTTTTCTGACGTCAAGGCTACACTCATTGTCTTGTTTTCGACCTTGAATGATAGAGCAGTGATAGAGCTTATTACACAAGATTGACTGTGTTGTCTTTTGTCCTTTGTCCCTCTAATTGTCCCTGCTGAGGTGGCGACACACTCGGATGGACATGACGCTGGCTGAACTACAAGAGATGGCTGCCAGACAGCAGCAACAAATAGAAGCTCAACAACAGCTCCTTGCTTCCAAGGTGCATAAAGACGAGAGTGCAAGATGAAAGGGGAGATGGGGACTGGTAGAGAGATGGGTAGATACAGGGGGTGAAGAGGTTTAAGTGGCGGAGATGAAAGTAAAAGCCAGAGGAGGAGAGAAAAATAATAGAGCAGGATTAAATAGGAGATATTGGGAGAAAGTGAGAAGATAGCACACAAAACAAAGGCACTAAAACAAGTCTAGTGCACTTATGGAAGTAAAGATGCTGAGATAGGGTGCATGTGTTGTGATAGACAGGTTAGATGAGTTGTGGATGGCTGCAGGTGTAGTGTTTATAATTTGAGAAGCCTGAGACAGCTGCCTGCCCTGGATTCTCACTGTGTAGGACTCCTCTGGTGTTTGAAGATCTCTCTTTTTTTTTTTTCTTGCTTGTTTCTCATTTTGCGCTGGATTTATTGGTGACGGTGAGAAAGACATTTGACAGAAAACAGACGTGATATAATTAAATACCTGACTGACCTTTTTTTTCTCCTATGCCTTTTTTGGTTCTTGCTGAGGCACCTTAAAATGTTTTTGCTCTGCTGATCCACACATATGTATTGTATTAGGAAAACTTAAGCATTCTGATCTATATTATAGCAAGCCAAGGAATGTAGCTTCAAGCATGCATGTATGTTAACTTGCATACAAGTCATGTAAACAATCAGGCATGACTATCGGCACACATCACATGGTGCAGTTCCGCGTAGAGCCTGTGCTGTGATCATCTGAGAACCTGTTTGGGAAAGCTCTGTCAGGTGTACAGCACACTGTCACGGTTCAAGAATGGCTTTTTGTTTTGAACATTTGACATTGTTTAGCTCCACAGAATGTCTTAACCCTTATTTAACCAGGTATGTTGATATAAAATGGATTCCTAACAGCCTGCAGGAGCAGTTACTGGGGGAATGGTATTCTTACAGCAGCCATTTTACTGTCAGCTCTTAACCACAGTGTGTAGTTCAAGGCCTTCTCTGAAGACACTTGGACAGCAGCTGTTTAGTAAAACATCCTCGGCAATGGATTACTCGTAACGAAAGTTAACAGGGATGTGTCTGTTTTTAATTATGTTTCTGACCTTGCCCCCTTCCTCCTCTCTTTTGTCTGTCCAGGAGCAGCGGCTGCGCTACTTGAAGCAGCAGGAGCAGCGACAGCAGCAGCAGGCCTCTGAGCAGGAGAAGCTGCAGCGCCTCCGAGAGAACATCGAGAACCAGGAAACTCGGCTCAAGAAGGTCGGGCCCTCAAGGGCCAGGTGGAGCAGAAGCGCCTGAGCAATGGCAAACTGGGTAAGCTCTAAGATTTTGTTGAATGGTTGCCTCTCAGAATGTTGTACATGGAAGGTTTGATTTTGTTTTTTGACTCCTACCTTCATAATATTCTGTGTCTCTCATTTCCCCACCTCCATCATCTTCACCCACCTTCTCTTTACCTGTGGTTCCCTCTGTTCACCTTCCTCTCCTTTTCACCCTCTCCCTTTCCAGTGGAGGAGATAGAGCAGATGAACAACCTGTTCCAGCAGAAGCAGAGAGAACTAGTGATGGCTGCGTCCAAGGTGGAGGAGCTCAGCCGACAGCTGGACTTGCTCAAAAATGGCAAAATGGACAACTTCCATGACAACCAGAGCTCTGTGGCTGAACTAGACCGCCTTTACAAGGAGTTACAGGTGTGCAGAAATACAACTAAGTTAAATTCAACACCAAAACAAAATTAAGCTCCAAAGACTAGAGAGTATCTGTTTTAAATTACATTAAAGTAACTTCTTTTTGTCCTCATGTCTTGTCCCTTTTGCTTAGCTGAGGAACAAGCTCAACCAGGATCAGAACACTAAGTTGCAGCAGCAGAGAGAGGGCCTGAACAAGCGCAACCTGGAGGTGGCTGCCATGGACAAGCGCATCAGTGAGCTACGAGATCGGCTGTGGAAGAAAAAGGCAGCACTGCAGCAGAAGGAGAACTTGCCTGTAAGTATTGTCACACCACAGCAGCATTAACAAAAACATTCACATCATATGTCATCTTTTATATCTCGTGAAAGGCATTAATGTGACTTGCTCACAATTTGTCAAGCCACTATTATTCCTATCTTCAAATAAGTGATGGAAATGGTTTTGATCAGAGCTCCACCTAGTGGCCGTATAATAAAGGCTGTTTGTATCTCTCTTTACCTCCGGAAGCCTCAGATGCCCTGGCATTCAGAGCTCACCCATGCCAATGTAAGGCACCTTAACCTCACTATCTTCTGTGTGGGCAAACCTCGTGACCCCCTCACTCAAAGGACTCAATTCCTATTCGTCTTTTTCCATGCTTTGATCTCTTTTTCTGAGATAGCTGGTGGGGATTGATCATCGTTATGATCATGTCACAGAGCTGCATCTGAGTTAACACTCCCACTTCTTCACTCAGCTATGTTTTCAGTCCCATTTGGCAGAAACAACTCCTGAAGATGAGAGAGGAGTAATGAGTGCGGGCTGACAACTCAGATAGGCAGGAATGTCAGGGGAGATGCTATCTTTTCTGGCTACACTCCTGACAGAAACAGGAAAAGGCAAATGACTTGTTTACTTAAGACAAACAAGCATCTTACTTAAAAAGCTTTTCCAAACACATTTTATAATAAAATACATGACAGGATTCAACACATACTAGAAATTAGCAGGCAGAATAATCCAGTCTTTGTACTCACTCGTATGGGTGTTAAAGTTTTGGCTCTGAGTTTGCTGCCTGGTGTCGCCCTGCTCCTCCTCTGCTCCTCTCGCCCCTTTCCAGGAGTTGTTTTGAACACAGGTTGCCATGGGACTGTAAATAAGAGTCAACAGACTGTGAGGAAGAAAAATTAACATGCTCACTGCTTGAGGTTGACTGCTTGTGTAGGGACAGCAAAGATGAAAGGGTCGCCAGAAAGAAAACATAATCATTCAGATTGGACGATGGATGATTTATGTTTTACCCTCTCAGATAAATGAGTAATTTTATGCTGTCCTCTATGCAGTAATTTCTGTAATTATATATCCAATCAGGTCCACTTCCTTTCAGACATAATGAAGGTGTTTCATTGGCTTCCAACATTAACTTTCTTTCTTTCAATCAAATTAACATTCAGCTAATTAACCCCAAAGATTGTTTTTCATTATATAATGCTGATTTATAACTTTGTAATGCAAATCACAAAGTTGTTTGTATTCACTGCCATCAGATTCTTTTTTTTTTTCTTGTGTTGTACATTCAAAAAATAGCCTTCTTAGTTTCCAGCATGCAGTGTTTACTTAGCAGATGCTGTACAAGATCTAAAGTGACCTATAAGTTAGAACATAAATAATAAATGTCATAATGGAGACTAACATATCCTTCTGAAGCTCTGCTGGAAGCCTTTTAGATAAAGTAGCAACTTGCACCCTAATCCAAATTTAAAGAAGCCAAACTTTTCTTTAGATTCCCCCCTGATAATAGAGTAGGCACAGAACAGAGAAAGGTGTGTGCATGAGTGTTTGTGTTTGCATGTGTGCACATGTGTGTGTGTGTGTGTGTGTGTGTGTTTTTAGAGATGAAGGCCTGAATAGGCCCTAGTGAGGAGGTGATTTACCCACACCCTGCCTAGAATCATAATGAGTGGGCCTTTTTCACACTCGCACAAAGACACACTCCATCCAAGCTGCTCTCTCCTCCAACCAAACAGCGAGCGTCTGGCTGACATCACCCAAAAAGCACGTAAAACCATACTGACTGGAGAGAGGCAGTCTAAGAGCTGCCAGCCTACAGTCATCCTGCTCCGTCTTAGTGACATAGGTCAGGAAACACAGAAAAGGCTTATATTAGACTGGAAAAAGGGGATTGTTTGGTGTCTTGAACTGCTGTTGCATGTTTGTGCTTTTGTTTTTTTCAAGAATGGCTATCCTGGTAAAGAGAGGCTTCAAAAGACACTCATCTTCAGGTAACTAAACTAGTGCTGGAGCTAAAGATATGTGTTTCTTTTCTTTCCGATCCTTTAAGTTTGACTTGGCACATCAGATTCCATTCGTCTTTTTTTTTGTTTGCCCTGAAACCCTTGATGAGCAAAGTGAGCCGTGTTCATCTTATTTTAGAAGGACAGCTGCTCATAATGACATCAGCTGTAGGATGAGTTTTTGTCCAAGGGTTGAGCTGTATTTTGAAAGATGTTTCATGTACTTAGTTTAGGTTTAAAGTGAAAGTTAATCAGTCAGTGTATTGGCTTTAAAAAGCATTAACTTCTTCTTTGAGGTGTTGTATTTATGACAACGTTATTGTCTTTAAACTTCAAGACTTCTCTAATTAAGCCTGAAATTAAGCTACAGGATTAAAGAGGTTGTACTGTCAGTGTGGATTTTACATCCTGTCCAAGGGGGAGAGCCCACATGTTTCCTGACTGCTTTAAAATTACTGCATGTTGCTCAGTTGGAACATGGTTTTTAAAAAGCTTATAAAATGAGAGGACATGAATATTTAATAAATCTGGGTAAGTGAAATCTTCATAAATCAGGAACTGTAATGCATATGTTTTCTTATAGCACTGAGGTTTTTCAGTAGTAGCTAAACAATTGGATTGCGAAGAATCAGTGCCATAAAATACAAGTGGAAGTGGTTTAAAGCAGAGCTCAGAGGATGGTGATTTTGGTTAATCATTCCAACAGTTTGGCCCTTAGTAAAATATCTCAATTACTGTTCGGTGGATTGCCAATTTGTTGCATTTATAGACAGTCATGGTCCTCAGAGAAACATGACCCATCATCAGTCCCTACCAGCAGGTCTAAATTCCCACTTCTGTCAGACTTTACTTCATGACCGTTCACTGAAAAGCTCACACATCTTTGTTATGCCCCTTCCGCTAGCACCGCCCGCAAGTTAGAAAAATAAAGAAGACTCCATTACAAATCTTTGAACATTTCAGCTGACCACAATAAATCCTTTTGATTTGAGTAAAATTGTGACCCGCTCTGGTGCCACCCTCAGGCCAAAGTTAGAATTTTTTGCCTCTCTAGTGGCAAGAATCTAAGACAATGAAGCTCTTTCACCATTTTCATCCATCACACAATTTTGTTTTTGTCATGCAATGAACATCACACTTTAGAGGATTGCTATAGACTTTTAATGTTGTTGATTAGTGCCTTAATATTAACCATGATTTCAGCATGCTTTCCATGATCTCAACTGTTTTTTTGTATCATTAACAAAACATAAGAATTTTCGGTTACCATTTTGTCATCTATATGTGTGTTCTTTCTCTACCCTAATACAAGATATTTTGGATTACTCTCACTGACTTATGCTGCTCCTCTTATTTTTTCTCTCCTCCCCTTACACTGAACAGGTGCCCTCAGATGGCCAAGCTGGACAGCAGTCGGGTCCGTCTCGTGTGGCGGCGGTTGGCCCATACATCCAGTCATCCACCATGCCCAGGGGCCCAGTGAGGCACGACCTGCTTGTAAAACCAGCATACCCGGACGGCACTGCCACTCTTCCAGCCCACGACCCACAGAGCAAGGCCAGCACAGGTGAGCAGCCAGAGACAACACACTGTCTGCAGCCTTTCACCTCTCAACTCAAGCCTTTTCCTGTCTGACCATGACTCAGTTCTCTGACTTGGAAGTGGACCTACGCTTCTGTGTTATTACATGTAATTTATTCAGCTACATCTGGCGATTGCTGAGTCTGCAACAGCTCATTCAGCAGCAGAGTCCAAAATAAAGCTTAAATTGTCAGACCACAAATATGTAAGGAAACCAATAGCAGAGAGTCCTCAACTACAGTTCCCTGTGTTTCTTTGTGAATGTCATCATGGAATTGGGTGTGTTTTTCTTTAACTGAAATGTGACAAGACTGTCCCGAATCCAGCAGGAGCAGAGGAGTCTGGGACACCTGCTGGTTGTGATGTCACTCTGAGCTCAGAAGGTAGCTAGTTGGATGGTGTGTTGTGACAGAGTGTTGCTGAGCCTGAACTTTGAACTCTTGCTTTCACTCTCATTACATTTTCTTAAGAACTTTTGACATGTTTTGCAGTGAGTGAACCAGTTTTTCATGCCACAGTGTGTGTCTCTTTGTGCCCATCTTCTGTTTTTCTTTTAAAATCAAGCAGAGAACAGAGTAAGCTGTTGTTGCACCAGCACCCTCTCCCAGCGGACTGCAGTAACATGTGCGCTGTGTAATGGAGGGGAACAAAGTCTGGCCGAACCAATGATGGACCAGAGCAATATATCCCATTTAAAGATGTTCTTTGTGCCATCCTCTTTCTCAGTAATTCCTTCTCACGTGCTTCATCTCTAGACTCGCTCTCGTAGCCCTAAAGCAGTCCCCCAGTGGATAGTGGGCCAGCAGTGCGCTTTACGTTATTAAAAATGAATGATCCGACACCAAAATTAGTCATTACAAAACAACAGCAGAAGGGAAACCCCCCTCCCTCATTCCCTCTCTCACCTCCTCATCAACCATGTTTTCCCTTTTCAAGCAGTTCCACATACAGGAAGTAAAAGTAACAGGTTTTTCCCAGGCTGTCATGATGCTGCACGCAATTATTTCTGCATGCTGAGTTGATTTGCAGTATGGGAAGAAGAGAGATAGGGATGGGCGGGGATGCAGAGGAATCTGCTCTTAGTGTACACCCATTCCCAGTTCTTCTCTAGCAGAGACGTTGTGCATAGCATCAGCCAGGCTCCTGGGGGTTGTGCTGGACTCTGTGTGGCCCCTCAGGGGGGCCCCTGCTTGGGCCCAGCCAACAGCATGTCTTGAGCAAGGGGAGATCTGGAGCTCTAAGGCTACTTTGTTTTTCTTGTCTTTCGAATGCATCTTCCTCAGAAGCCATGTTCTTGCTTAAGCCTCTGAAAGAGCTGCGGGCTAAGAGAAAAGGTACACACTTGTGTTTGTGTGTGTGCTTTTCAGCGGCTTTGTTTCATTGTGTTTATGTTTCATGAGAGTCATTCTCACTGAAAAAGATGAGATATTTTCATCATTTCCTGGCTGGATCTTTTGGTCCTGTTTGCTTGTTTTTGCTGCTGTTTGTTAAAGCGTGTTTGTTGAGCTTTCTCCTCAGTTATTTTTCTGCCGCTCTAAATGGGTCAGTTGGAACAAACACATAACCTTCAGTTGAACTGACATTCTGTGTGGATTCTGACCAACCCAATCAGGTCTCGCTTGCAAAATGTGTGTGTGTGTTCGTTAGTGTATTTGTACAACACCTCTTGAGAGGCAGCATTTAATTACACTCTGCAGGCACTGTGATGGAAATCATCATGTTTTTGCCATCTTTGATGTGATGCAAATCTTGCTCGTTGCAAGAGCCCTCATGCTTTTGTGGCTCATCTGACTGTGGATGTCTGCGGACGTGCATGGCCACTGGCTGGTTCTTAGTCAGTCAACCAAAACAACAAATGATGAGTAATGAAGGAGGCAAAATGCTATAAAATTCCCATCACTTTTCAAAAATCCATGATTGTTTGCTCTGTGTGACTCTGCAAAACACACAGCTCTGGGAACGTTTATCTGGATAAATAATGGCTGAAGCGAGTTTCCTTGTGCACTGGTGCTTTATTTTATCATCCATGTCTGTGTCAAATCTTAACATTAACACACTGTTTTATTATATTTCCTTATTCTCTCCTTGCTCTCCTCCGGGTCCCACAGGCCATCAGCCATCCAAGCTGGCAGACTGGGGCTCTTCAGGTCCAGAATCCAACACCAATGGTCATGGTCCAGCTTCAACACTGCCACGAATGACCTCTCACTCCAACTCTAACACAGAACAAGGTAAGAGGCATACACACATGCAAACAACATGCACATACAGCCATTCCACAGAATCTGCATTGCAGTCTCTTCTTGTAACTGTGGAAACAGTAAAGCAGCAGGACAAAAGCTTTCAAAGGGGCTTTTGTTCTGTTTTCTTTATAATCACACTGTCTGAACATGGGACAAAACTGATTTCCACCTCTACGTGTGGTTTGTGAATAGATGACACGGAACTGAAGAGGGACAGGAAGGTGCGTCCATTTTCCATGTTCGAGCCAACTGAGGTTCCTGCCACCTCCCTCCGCAAAAACCAGAGCAGCGATGATCTGGTCAGGGACGCTCAGGTGAGAGGGAATGGAAACACTGTACTCACATCCAAAAAGGAAATTAATTTGGTTATTACCAGCAGGATTACACCCTGGTGTTAAATTTTCTATCTGTCTCTCCTCTTATTTCCCCAGTCGGCTCCCAAAGCTCCAGTCAAGGTACCTCCTCCTGTTCCCACCAAACCAAAAGGCCCTGGTGTCGTGCCCTACGGCAAACAAGGTCTCAACACAGGCACCTTCCCTAAAACCAAGCCCCACAGCCAGCAGCCCCAGGCTGCTCAGGGCCGCGGCCCTCTCCCGCCCTCACAGAGCCAGACACTCCCCTTACCCTCCAAGCAGGACACTCCACCTGCAGCCACAGTACGGCCGTTCACCCCAGAGCTGCCCTCCTCCAAAGACGCCAGCCTGAGTAAGCCCCAGACCTTAGCAGCCAGCTCCATTTACTCCATGTACACGCAGCAGCCTGGTGTGCAGGGCGCTCTCAACAGGTCTCAGAACCGCACCAATGGATTTGTCAGTGGTAAGAATATCCAGTTGTAACTTTTTTAAATGTAGTGCATGAACAGTGTTGATGAATGGGGTCATTCTCATTTGGGTTCCTTGGTAATTGATTGAATAGGTGTAGTCTGTTTGGTCATAAACACATCATGTGTCCTTGTCCCTTGTCTTTATGCTTACTGTAACACACAAAATCAACAAGTATATGTACACGTCAATCTCCAGGTTTACACGTCAGCCTCTGAAGTAAGTATCCTTTAAGTGAGATGGAAATTAAATCTGAAGACTAATGCTGGAGTGTAAAAAAAGGTACAGCTAAAACAATGTGAGGGTCAAGATGTAAACAAGGATAAAGAAAAGTAGTATATTGTGTCACTTGAGATATATTCACTGAAAGGTAAACATGCCCTACTGCTGTTGTCTTCAGCATACTCAACAAGAAAATATTCACACGCCACTGACCAGAGAAGCAGCGAGAGGTTGAGCCATCTGTTACATCTTCCCTTTACAAATGCAATATCAGGCAACCGTACCTGCTGCTTCTGACTGGAACTGTGAAAATTAAATGGAACAAATTTTGTCTTCCTTCCTGCGTCTGTTCCGAGAATTTTCATGTAATTCACACTAGCTCTGACATAAATACAATATTATTTTGCTAAGACATTTAAGGGAAACAGGAAAAACAGGTAATTAAATGAGAGACCCCCCTCCTGACAGAGATTCAGTAGATGCTGTAGATGGAAAAGACAAAGTAGAGAGTCTAAATGGACATAGAAGAAGTTCAATATGAGTGTAATAGGTCCAGTATGAATGACCTGGTGTTTCATTTATTGAACAAAAATGTCATTGTGCAGCAGGTTTAGAAACTGATACAACCCGGTTAAAAAACACAAGCAGCATTTTGATGGTCTTGTTTTTATTTGATCTGTCTTAGCAGTGTTTATCCCTGCATCTTGAGCTTGAGTTGCTGATCTGATCAAAGTCTCACAGGCTGGTTATGTCAGGTGGCACGTTTTAAATACAGTATTTTAAGATTAATTAACATGATGATTTTTATTTTGTTATGAGTGTAAAGCTGCGCTAATGTGACTCCATCCTGTAGTCTAACAGCAGTTGTAACACTTGTTTTCTATCTTTGTTTGTAGTGTACGGTAAACCAGTGATTCCCAGTGGCAGCTCCCTACATCCAGACAATCCTTACGTCGACCGCCGCTCCCCTGCCCTAGAATCTGAGGTTGATCACAATGGAGCCAACAACGTGGGTCCCAGCCAATCCGAGGGCCCCCAACCAGAAACAGAGCGCATCCCCCGGCCCCTCAGCCCCACCAAGCTGCTTCCCTTCATTTCCAACCCCTACAGGCATCAGAGTGATGGTGACCTGGAGGCCCTGAGGAAGAAGCTCTACAATGCCCCAAGGCCGCTGAAGAAACGCAGCTCCATCACTGAACCAGAGGGTCCCGCAGGGCCCAACATTCAGAAACTCCTCTACCAGAAGACCACACTGGCAGCTATGGAGACTGTGACTACACCAAACACTCCTACTTATGCTGGTGAAGCAGAGGCCGCGGAGGGATCTATGGGGCAGCATGTTCCCAGCTCTCTGAGTGGTGCAGAGAACCACCCATCAGAGACAGGACAGACTCTAGAGGAAGGGCAGCTCCCATCTCAAATCCCAGGTGCTAATGTTCCCGCTCCAGCCCCTGCTGAACACACCAAACCACCTTTAGCTATCCCAGAGAGTGAGGACATTATCCCCCCTCCGCCCCCATCCCACCCAGCCCCAAGGCCAGATGACGCTCTTTTCCCACCACCACCCCCTGCTGGCTTGGAGGACGCAATGTCCAACCTGCCCCCTCCGCCTCCAGAAGGCTTCCTGGAAGAGTTCCCGCCCTACCCACCACCCCATACCCCAGTGGAGCAGAGCAGGACAGCTTGGGCGAGGACACCTTTAACATGAAGGCACCTGAGATCACCGGCCAGGTCACTCTGCCACCGGTATGAATTACCACCTCAAACTGCTGAATCACAATTATCATGTGGCTCCCAGCTGTCTTGTTTGTGTGACTGCAGTCCTGAGTCTTCAGCATAGATTAACCTCATGTGCTTTATCCTATTACATGTTGGTTTGTTAGTACCAGGGGGCAGGTCGTGAGTTACAGTTTGTACACATTCTACTTTTTAACGACGTGCTGGTTAACAAGTGCTGACCTGGTCTGATGTTACGTAATTAGATAATCCATATCAAGTACTGCTTTTGTTTCTGGAGAAAATGGGTCTAATTCTGCTTACACTAAGCGGATACCCACATCACTTTGCCTCATTCTGTGTTGAAAATAAACACCAGTTTATGTGCTTGCTGTTAAGCTCTCAGTGAAACTCTTTAAGTGGATTTAGTGGTGATGTGGCAGGTTTTACCCCAAAAGGAAAAAACCAATGAGAAATCAGCATTATGACCCATTTTACTCCTTTTGTCACCTCCATTTAAGACCCATTTGGTTGCATAATCATGGTTTTAGAGAAACTATTTTGTTTCTGGATAAACTGGATTAGCAATGCACTTAGAGCTGGAAAACAAGTCCCTCCTCTGCTCTCAGACCAGATTGAACACAACAGAGAGTGGATGCTTCCCACCTCAGCAGCACAGGCTTCAGGACATAACTTTGCAGACTCACGTCTTAGATTCAACATTTCTCTTCTCTGTGTTGTGATGGTTGTTTAGGATCATTTTACACAGTTATGATTGTGTCTTTAGGGAAAGAGGACCAACTTGCGCAAGCCCAACTCTGAACGCATCGATCACAGCATGAGAGTGAAGTTCAACCCGCTGGCTCTGCTGCTGGACTCTTCTCTGGAGGGAGAGTTTGACCTGGTCCAGAGAATCATCTATGAAGTAAGACATTTTCACCACAAGAAACATTTGCTATGGATTATAACATGGTTTTAATGTTGCGTTTTCAGCTGTATTAGCATAAATATTAAAGTAGAGATTATAGTTTACTGTTTGCTGGGGCTGAAACTCCTCTCACCCCTTGTAAATTCTCACAGGTGGAGGATCCCAGTCAGCCCAACGATGAAGGCATCACTGCTCTACACAATGCTGTCTGCGCCGGGCATACAGAGATTGTCAAGTTCCTTGTTCAGTTTGGTGTCAACGTCAATGCTGCTGACAGTGATGGCTGGTAAGTTCAAGTTCACTGCTGACATGGTAGATGAGTTTATCATCCCCCTCCTGTCCAGTGAAAACTATATATCTTTAAATGTGTTGATTGTAAATGTTGGTGATAAACTTAAAGAATGAAGTGTTTCTTTATGTGTTAAGAAAATTCTCCTACTTATTTAGCTAATTAAACTCTTTAAAAGGTCAGTTGGAAAATGCATCGTCACAAAGCTAAAAACGGCTGTTTTCCTGACTCCATGAAAAGTTAACTTTTAGAGATATGTGGTTCTCACAGGACAGCAATGCTACAAACACATAATGATCTTTTAGAATATGATGCATTGCTGTAGATTAAACCATGTGACAGTATATAATATTGACGCAACCTTAAACATCTACAGCGGTAAAATGCAACATACACATGAATACAGCAGTAATACTTATCCAATAACATAACATATAATAGTAAAACATTGACAGGGAGAATTTTACTGCACAGTGATTACTTTTAGTTTTAATACTTTTAGTACATTTTGCTTAAAATACTTAAATACTTTTGCTTCAGTAAGGTTTTGAATGCAGAACTTTTACTAGTTATGGAGTGTATTTATTGCGGTATTAGTACTGTTACTACACTGTAGTAACAAAAAGGATCTGAACACTTCTTCCGCCACTGCTCTTTTCCTCTGTTCTGACCTCCTTTTCCTTTCCCACCCACCCTCTAACACAGGACACCTCTTCACTGTGCTGCATCCTGCAACAACGTGCAAGTGTGCAAGTTCTTGGTGGAGTCCGGTGCAGCGGTGTTTGCTATGACTTACAGCGACATGCAAACAGCTGCTGATAAATGTGAAGAGATGGAGGAGGGTTATACCCAGTGCTCTCAGTTCCTCTATGGTCAGTGGAAGCTATTTTTTTTGTTGTTGTTTTCCTATATGTTATGCATGCTTTGTTCCTTTTACTGTTTCTGTTTCTCTCTGAAACTCACACACTTGAATCTTTTTGTGCTCATTAGTTCTCTGTGTGATCTTTAAATCCGTCTCCTCCCAGGTGTGCAAGAGAAGATGGGCATCATGAACAGGGGCGTGGTCTACGGTCTGTGGGACTACAGCGCTGAAAACCCTGATGAACTGATGTTCCGCGAGGGAGACTGCATGACCATCGTGCGCAGAGAAGACGAGGATGAGATTGAATGGTGGTGGGCACGCATGGGTGAAACTGAGGGTTACATCCCCCGCAACCTTCTAGGGGTGAGTCATGAGTCACTGGCACTGTAATCAGGGTTCCTGCATATCCTTTAAAACTCTTGAAAGGCATTGCATTCATCAATGTAAAAATAAAGTTTTTATTGCTGTTAAAATGTCTTAAATCAATCTCTAAATAATTGGTAATTTCAACCATAATTGGCTGTTTAACCAAGATTCCACAGCACAGTTGAAACCAGTACAAAGCCATGCATAAGAGGCTCAGTGTATTTTATGCACAAATTTTTTCAAACTGGGCACGGTGGGAATCGTAACAGTGGAATGCCACATGCCAAGTAAGAAACAAAATCAAAAGTATGCTCTAACTTTGTCTCTGCCACATGACAAAGAAGTCATGTAATATGTTACAATGAACATTTGGGTAAAAATTTACCATAATCTGACATAGCTAATGTCAGTCAGTGATGTCAGTTCAATTATGAGTGGCATGAAAGAGTCCTAAAATGTCTTAAATGCAACGCCATAAGGTGTAGGAACCCTGGTAAAGAAAAGTGTATTTTATGTTGAAGCATTTTATGTACAAGTGTGCATTGTTGACACGTCGTCTTCTTGTCTTTAACAGCTCTACCCCAGAATAAAGCCAAGACAGAGAACCCTGGCTTAAAACACAAAGATGCCTGCACATTCCAGTCTGCCAGAACTCTCCAAAACACACACACACACACACACACACACTCATATACACACAGGCTTTACAGACTGGGGAAGAGAAGGACACTGCTGAAATGAAGAAACAAGGACAGACCAAACAATATGAAGGATCAACTATGAACTCTTTTTCGCACTTTTTTTTCTGTATCTAAAACAGAGGGATTCTCTCTCGTTTATTTTTCCAGGCTGCACTGTGTGTACTGTGTACTTAAGACACTATTGGCATTGTTTTCCTTTATTCCACTGTTTTTGTAATTAGTGTCTGAAACTATTTCTAAACTGACAGATACACTCAAACATTGGGATGTAAATGGAACAAGCAGTGTTTTCTATTGCTAGACAGTAATTTTTACACTTTTGAATAGTCTTTTAAAAACGTGTTTTTCTGGGCTACTGGTCGTTTTCTAACACACTTGGGGCTCTGCATTGCATGAGGTGAATGAGTGGATGATGATGATGATGATGATGCGTTTGAGATGCTCTGTCACCATGACAATCTTTGGGGGGGCTTGTTTCTCGTCATCTGTTGAGTGACTATGCCTCTGTATACCTGTACTGGAGGTGTGGAGCTTCAGTTGTGACCGCCACTGTTCTGCATAAACAAATGATTGGTGGTAAAAGCTTTTGATTGATCTATTGCTGTTCATTCTGTGGTCTATGATACCCCGAGAGCCAGTCTGTTTCCTGCATCGGCACATGGTTGAGATGCCATAGATACTGTGTATACACATATTTCTGTCACAGAAAATAGTGAAAAGTTACTGTAGGAATGATATCGTTATGAAAATGGACTTTCAGACTCTTAGGAGGCACTTTGACCAGGAAGATGTCATGCAAGTATGAATTTAATATTTTATCACAACCATGTCCTGACCATACAGCAGTGTAAGAAGGCAAGTGCAGTACCAGAAATCTTGACTTTTTATAATAATCAGCAAAGCGATGATGACACTCTAGTGTACAGTCAAATCAAAAAAAAAAAAAAGGAACTCAGTTCACAGTGAGTTACCAAAACCCATCACATATCTGTCACTGCAGATGTATTTATTTTTGTTACTTTTTTCTTTAGCCCTTTTGTCAGAACTATAACCACAAATGTACTGTAGTATTTCAGACATTTACAATAAAAATACTTTGTACTAAGCCTATATTGTCTTCTTGCTCGATCACGAATGCAGACTTTTATACGTTTTTCCCTATACGGTGATAAAGGTGAATAGAAATGTGTGGGTCTGTTCTTTTACACAATCTTTGCTGCCCCCTGCTGGACAGAAGTTGGTACTTTCAACTACCAAAGCATGAAGACAAATACGGAGGACAGTGAGGTGTATAAGCAGGTTATAAAATACATGAATCTTGTTGTAAAAGTGATACAGTACAGAAAATTTGATTCAGGCAGTCATAAGAAAAGACGCAAAGTATATTTTGGGCAATCCTTGTAAATTGATATCTTGCAGTATTAGATAACAGTTAAAAAAAGGAGGCTAATTTTCTCAACCGATCCCTTCGCAACAGGGAATTAACAAGCAGAGGAAAAGGATGTTGAACAGCACACAGCACAAATTAAGCCCGACAAAGACAGAGAGCACACAGATTTAACGAACCAGTATTTGAGTAACAGCCCAGATTAAATTAACTTAATAAATGAGCCTGTAAGTTGGTGGTGTGTTTGCAGTGTTGAATGAATGCATGATGTTGTGGGGCTAAAGCAAACTGCTACTGATATTGTAGCTTTTTCTGAAATTTCACTCCACAGAGAAGAAAGACAGCCTTTAGCAGCTAGTAATGCTAACCCATCTTAAAGTCTCCCACAGCTGGTTTAACTGCCCCTCTGAAACAACAGTTCAGGGCACAGTAAGGTCAAACTGTTTTCCAGAGTCTGAAACTTAAAGAGAAAAGAGGAGGAAGTGAGCAAGCTCCTTGGTGTTTGGACCCCACTCACTGTTTGCAGCTATATTTAACACAATTATTGTTCAGTTTATCAGTGTTATTTAATTTATTGCACCAGTAGCATAATATAGCATTTTTGATATCAGATAACACCCTGAAAATCTTGTGAGATAAGACATTTTAACATCTGTCCATACATTACACAGTGTGTAGAAGTCCTGAAACTGTGAAATAAACCTTTTTATTTTTTACTGTGGACTCATCAAGACTAAATATAGTGAGCCTTGACCTTTTTTTCTAAGTTATATTTCCACATTAGTAGGCCTGTGTGTGTCATTTGTTCAGCGTTCAACATTAGTACAAACAAAAAGGCAGGTGTTTTTAATTACACAAGTGTTTCACATTGCATTCTGCTTTTGTTTGTCGGATTATGCTTCTGTAAAGTCAGCATAAACTAACAATATTAACACAGGAGATCGCTTTCTGTCATTGATGATAAAGCAGGTAACACATTTTATTTTACTTCTCTGTCCCAAGACTAAATAATTACAGAGTGTTGCTAAATAATAACTTAATTTCCTTTTAATCACCTCACTCAACACAACACCGACCAACGTGGTCCCAACAGAGTATGGCCAGAAACAATCTGAAATTTAAAAAGCATCAACATGAATTACAGGTGACAGATGACAATCTCAGGAGGAAATAACAGTAATTGGTGTAGCAAGTACTGAATGTACATTTGTGTTTATCCGTCATTATACTTGCTGGTGCTCTGTGTTTTGTGTGTGTTCAGAACGGGTTCATCTGTTACACCACTGACTCCCTGGGTCAGGAGATGAGCTGACACTACTGTCCATATGAACTGTTTATGAAGCCTTCACCAGAGCCTGTAATACACTAATACAAGTAATGGTACAAGAATTGGCATTGAAAGAGTCAGAGCCAGCAGCTCTGTGATGTGTAAACTACAAGGCTCAGCAGTACTTTGAGTTGAATACTAACTTAAGCATACTAACATGCTCAACATAACATGATACATAATCCCTCTATACTCCCTTTCCATGTTTAGTAAGTTTATATGGAAGTCCATTTTTCTAATGTGATGTTGAGGAAAAGATGCTGTAAGTCATTATAATGAGGAACTTCATCAAAATAAGTAGCACTGCAAAATAATGACTTAGTTTCTCAAAATAAAAAAAGACAGCACTAAGTATTCATTTTGAGAAAGTGAGTTTTTCCTCATTATTTTAAGGTCTACAGCATTACTTTTAAGGAGTTTTTCATTGTGTAGCAATAATAAGTTATCATTTGAGAAAGTTTCACATTATTTCAGGACTAACTTGTTATTTTAGAATACTATGACATTATTTTGAGATTTAAGTCATTACTGTTGAGAAAGTTTTTCATTATTTGGGACAACTAAATCATTATCTAAAGATACTACTATTATTTTTAGGAGTTTCTCATTATTCTGAGATATTGAGCCATATTTTTAGTATGTTCTTAATTTCGTTTTATAATACTACAATAGTCATTATCTTGAGCTAAGTTATTATTTTGAGAACATTTCTCATTATTTTGAGATATTAAATCATAATTCTGAGAACATTTCTAATTATTTTGAGATATTAAGTCATGATTTTGGGATACAAAGTCATTACTTTGAGATATTATGTTGTTATTTTGAGAAGGTTTCTCTTTTTTTTGAGATATTAAACCATGATTTTGAGATACTGAGTCGTTATTTTGAAGAAGTTTCTAATTATTTTGAGATATGAAGTCATAATTTTGGGATACTAAGTTATTATTTGGAGAAACTAAGTCATTATTTTGAGAAAGTTTCTTATTATTTTGAGATATTAAATCATAATTTTGCTAATGTTAAGCATTATTTTATGATACTAAGTCATTATTTTAAGAAGGTTCCTCATTATTTTTGATACTAAGTCATTATCTTGGGAAAGTTCCTCATAATGACTTACAGGATCTTTGTCATCACACTGGTGGAGATGGGCTTCCATCAGCTTCTCCAAATAACACAACCTATGTTTGGATCTAGACTGTACATAAAATATATATGATTTATATATAAACAGTTTTTATGACTAGGATTTCAGCTGACTGGTTTGAGCCTGACTGTATGCTGTGTTTTGTGTGCAGGTCTCTGTGGATCTCAGTAACAGACTGGCGGGCGGGGTGAAACAGTTCAGTCCATTTTTTATTGTTATTATTAGCAAGCACACACTGGGAGGAAAAAAAAAGTGCTGCACCTTGCAATGTATTGAGTATATCCACAACATACTGTATGTCATCATAACGAACCAACCCGCCACTTCTTCAGGTGCCTCTGTTGCCATGGTAACCTGCAACAGTGACGCTTCTTCCCCCATGAGCTCCGGTGAAATTCCTCTGTTTTGTCCCTTTGCGAGTTTTATGGGGTTTATGCAGCTGAATGTAAGACAAAGCCCCTACGCTGCACAAATCCCCTGATGAAATTGCATTAAGGAGTTGAGATAAAAGCTTGCATTCAACATCGACACTGCCCACTGAACACGACTAACTGCATTTATAATTGATATATACATTCATAATAGATTAAAAGTTCTGTATAACTGAGACAAGACAGTGGTGTGACAGATAGCTGCTGTTTTTCCTCTTTATAATCATCGATCTCTGCAGCACACAA
This sequence comes from Epinephelus fuscoguttatus, assembly GCF_011397635.1. Classification (NCBI taxonomy): domain Eukaryota; kingdom Metazoa; phylum Chordata; class Actinopteri; order Perciformes; family Serranidae; genus Epinephelus; species Epinephelus fuscoguttatus. The sequence goes on from NC_064767.1 coordinate 20,243,295, forward strand.
GCCCTCTGTGTTGTTCTGAACAGTGTGGAGACCTGCAGGGTGCATGCACACAAACAAATATCTGATCTATGTTGTTACTGTTGCCTTATGCAATATAATGACTAAAATCCCATGTATATCTCCTCTGGGCATGTTATTTCACTGGGTTTGCATCTCTCTGGGAATAGGAACGGGGAGAGCGATGGAGCTGGCTTTCCTCACAGGCACCCTCATTAAGTGTTGAGCTCCTGTATCCACAACATCCACATTTACTGGGTTATGGGATCTGCTGCACCATGAATCTCACCTAATCTACAGATGCAAAATATAACATTTTACCCGAGGGTCTGAGGAGAGGTAGAGGGAGGCTAGGATACAGATTAGGAGCCACAGGTGGAATTATGTCTGCATGCCTGAGTGTGAGTAATGTGAGTCTCCCACAAAAGTAAAGGAAAAACCTGACTTCTCTAGTTCATGTTTCAAACATCCATTGTCTCTCTAAACCTGCAGTCAATTCATACTGACCTTGAAATTTAAAAAAGATGATCTCATGACTATTTGCAGAAAAGTTCCCCTCAGCTTCACGGAGCTTTGCAGCATCTTTAGTGTCAGTGTTTTGTTTTTATGGCCCCTCACTGTGTTGCTTGACTCTCAGTGCTCTTAGTGTTGTTCCTCCAGCAGGCAGCTGTTTTCAATGAAAAAGCCAACATGCCGCCAGAACAGGAGCTGCATACCATAAGCCACTTTTTGATCTCCGCCTTGCTTGAAAAAGCTCCAATATTCCCACTGTACTTTTTCTGTCCAGCACCAAATGAAGTTAGCCAACATGCCAACACAACTAAAGAGCTGGATACTTCCTTAGGAAACAGAAAAAAAAAGAGCTTAAACAGAGTGAATATTGGACTTACATTCACCAGGAAGCCTGACATATGATTCCAAATAAAAATCTTCCAGATGGAAAGGCCGCTGTTTGCCATATCAGTTTATAAGGTGATAACATCTGTGTTGTCTTTACAGCTGGTTGCCTCTGGACTCAAGTGCTTAATAAGGTGATTACTTATCTTTATATATATATATAAAGAGGTAGGACTTGATAAGTAATCACCTTATTAATTAACTATTTATTAACCACCACAAAGTAGCATCACTACACTATGAAATGCTTGAGAATCACATGTTTAGGTCCACTTGATTTAATCATTTTCTCACTTTTGTCAGGAGGGATTAAAGCACTGCTGGTTTCAATCAGAAAAGCTTTATATATACAATCTGGGGTCACAGGAGAAATGTATTATCCATAGTTGTTTAATATAGGTATTTGCTCAAAATGAATAAATAAATGTATTCGCTTTCCTAGGCCAGTTAAAAATATTATGTCTTACCAAGATACAGAATTTAGAATAGTAACTGTGTTACTCATAAATGGGATGGATATTAAAAATTCAAAATGAACTAATAAACATGTAAGACAATGTTTTTCTACCCTCCTAACATGATGGTGTCAAGATTTTCTGACTCAGATGAAAAATGTACATTTTGCAACAGTGAACCTGAGACACTAGTAGGTTTATTTTACAGTTGTTTGCATTCTAGTTCACGTTTTTGACAGACTTGGCAAAATTCATTCATCATTTTCTTTCTTTTTTTTTCATTTATTTACATGTAGAAGTGGAGCTCAGTGTATGCAGGTGGTGATTACATACAACACAACCAATACACAAACAAACAATATCACTCCTTCACCACAAAAACAGAAAAAAACAGCACACAAAAACTAAACAATGTACCTCACACAACATTTCCGCCATCCCTCAGCTTCAATAAACGTTCCCCATCTATCTAAATAACCTTTTTTATTTGTAAAACATCCTTCCAAAAATAAACTGGTGTTTAAGGAAGCCCCTAAATGTATAGATGTTTAAAGATCCTACTCCAGTTGCCTTTAAATGAACATTTTCCCTGATAATATAATTCAATTAACAGTACAAGTCTCTTTCTGTAACATCCCCCAACATCACAGAGAAGAGATCCAGCTCCAGGTGTATACTTATTTTTCAGCACGTTTTTAACCTCACCCCAAAAAGCATGACAATACTAAATCTGCCCCCCATTCAATACAAGTTTGCACCCTGACTGGTATATGACTCTAAAATCACCATACCTGTGTGGCTGCAATTCCCTCAGTGCACGCTAGGTGTCAGTGTGACGCCACCCAGCAACACTGAATGGACAGGTTGCACCCGTGAACCTTTTTCACTTTGCCTCATAACTGTAACTGTCCTCGCGCAGGCTGGAGCTCATGTTACACCCCAAAAAGTGGAACTAGGAACCGTCTCATCTTCAAATAACAACGAGCTGGTTTATATAAAAGGGAGCGGACCACCTTATCCAGAGGTTGGTGGTGAGAAATAAACCGGAGAAGTGAGCGTCGTGGGAGGGCGGGCCACCTGTGACGGCAAATGAGTGGGGAAGAGGCTCGAGTCAATGCCACTGTTAGTACTGTGTGTCGCTCAGAGGGTGTTTGTGTGTTTGACAGTGTGTTTCGGCGTGTAAAGTCCACTTGGATTATCTTGAGCTCAAGGAAACCTACATATCTTTATCTTTGAGGAAACTGTACGTGATTCAGGTAAGACACCCTGAACATTACACCATGGTTGCTTAGATACAACCGAGAGGAAAATACCTGTATTGCTCTATTGTGGTAGCTTTTATAGTATTTCTACTATAGTCATAGTTGTGTGTGATATAACTCTGTGTCGTCGTGGTTTATTTTTAATCTTTTAAAATCTTTATGACAGTTATGCAATGGTCTAAAACAGACTTGGGATATTTGTACAATATAAAATTTGTGATTAATACGTCTTATTATGGGATATTCAGCCCACCTGTGAGTTGAGCCAATTCTGACAGGTGTCAAATCCAACTAACATGATGATTGTGTGTAAAATTGGTTGTATGTGAGTCACACAGTGAACCATAATGTGCCTTCCTGCTTCACTTGACTGCATTACCTCGTTTCAACTCATCGGGAACTGCATTTTCTGGACAGACTTCCAACCCGTAAGATTGAAAGATCAACAGGGGATGTGGGTGAACTGGGCAGCATGCAAAGTAAAGCTGCAGCCAGTGATTCATATGGGAAACATGTGGCAGGAGCAGCTCTGATAGGAGTAGATCAGCTGTAAAAACACATTGATGATGCTGAAGGTGCTTATAGAGCATGATTGATCTGTTGGAGATTGGTAATCAGCCTTCTCCTGTTCAAGCTGATGGTCTTTGTAAATGTGATCTAATCATTAGTGTAGAGAAACCCAGTGAATCCCTTATCGCCTGGCTTAGTCTTTAAAAATTCAAGATGGTAAGTGGAAGGATAGGCCTGTAAGATATGCAAAGATTTGGTCATTACCACAGAGTATGTAATTGTTATGTAGATAGGGTCTTTGATGGTCTCTTCAAATTGTTTTTTTGTTTCACCCCATTCTTCAAAGGATATAAAGGGGTTATCACCTCTTACTCAAATGTTGCTCATCTATAATCAAGCATTTATAATGGCTTAATCAATGCTTTTAGTCACGAGTAACTCATTCTGCTGCAACCACTCACTGGCATTTAGCACAGCACACAATTGGGCAGTCAGTATCTATCACGGTCATGCTTTTTGTAATAATTTATTGTCCTTGCTACATCTACACTGCAAACATGATATATGTTCATGCAAAACAACAGTAAGTTGTTCCATATACCAAATAAATGTTTGCACTTTGTGTAATATTACAGTTCAGCCTAAGTTTACTATTGTTACTTCTATCTGCTTTGCACAGCATGCAATATATTGCATGTCTCTCTGTCTCTGTTGCTCTTTTCCTCACTGACCCCAGGCTCTAAGAACAGAGAGCATTGTATGCTGCCCAGATTGCAAGCCCTTGGAAGCAAATTTAGGATTTCAGGTTATTTATTCCAGACAAAACTATTTTGAATTGATTGTAAGCCTCCTGTTTTTTTCAGGGAGATTGGTTATTGTTTGTGAAGGTTTAAACCAGGGGTGTCAAACTCACTTTAGGTCATGGGCCACATGCAGCTCAATCAGACTAGAAAATCCATGGCATACTAACCTAAAGGCCATAACAACACCTTCACACTTTTCCTATCTTTTAGTATAAAGAAGAACATTCTGTCTCAGGTTTTCCACATTCAGTCAGTCTATTACTCACTGTCGTTACATGCACATTTTTCCATACACATCTGTGTAGTAATGCTGGCACAAACCATATACAAATCAAAAGTTTTGAGACGTTTTAGCTGCAGCCACATCCTGAAAGGAGCCTACACAACACACAACCCCTGCCCACCACTGGTACAGGACAAACGCACAAACGCCAATGATGTCAAACGTAGCGATAATACACCTTTAAGTTCACGGAAGATGTGATTAACCTTATAAATATGAAATGTAACCCATGTCCTAACTCTAACCTTAACTGCCTCTCTTTAACCTCACACGTCATTGCTTACTAAGCATTCTTTAGGGCTTCCGCTTCTGGGCCAAAGAGCGAAGGGGGCCGATCATGTAGGTATGTTGGGTGACTCATGTAACTAGTGGACTGGACAAGTAGCTTCTCCACCCACACGTATACCTACTCAAATGTTTTGTCAACAGCGTTCCACCAATATTGTTTTGATATAGACATCTGATGCAGATTCTTTTGTACTGAAGAAGCTGAATATTTTGCACAATGTTTAAAATCTTTTTTTTCTTCAGAGAACTGTATTTTTGTCAGGGTAGAAATGCCTCTAAGGCAGCATTTTACATCTACTCACTGTTTAACTTGGTCCTGAAACCTGGCACCTCTTCTTAGCCTCCACAAGTGCATCAGTATAGGGTGTGCAAAGTCATTCAGTGAGCCAGATTGGCCCCTTTAGCGGGCTGGTTCTGATCAGCGAGCCGCATGTTTGACACCTTTGGTCCAAACTTCCTATTTTAGACTCTAGACTCGTAATCATTGCTGCATTTGGACTTCCTGTAACCCCAGAGAGAACCAGCCGCAGAGTGAAAAGATTGAAACAAATAAGCTGTGAGGTTGTGTCATGCAACATTTCAGTAACACACTGGCCGTACACAGTTTGCCTCAGTGTCACATTGTCAGAAAAACTACAGTGTCTCTGTAAAGAGCACAGTGTTACACTCACAAAGTGGCTGTACAAAGTGTAAAGCTACAGTACTGGGTACAAATAGAGTTCAGTTCAGTTGGCTTCCTTTTGTCTGTCTGTGAAACGAGTGTTTTTAAGCAGTCTGTCTCTCAGTTGAAGCACAGCTCAATGGCTTTGACTGTAATCTTCTCTACTATTCGTCTCACACACACACACACACACACATAGACACAGACACATAGATACACACACATATCCAACTCCAAAAAACAGAGACTTTCGAGTCCTTTGGGACAATCGTCGTCTGTTGATGGAGCTGTCACTGCAGCGCTCAGTCTCCTCCATTCAGGCAGGTTTATAGACACTTTATAATTGTCTGATAAAATCCATCTCCGTGAATGGATGTCATGGGACAGAGAGCTGGCAGCGAGATCAGCAGGAAGACAGATTAGAAAGGTTAGGTCGAGCGGTAGAGTCACTGTGATTTCCTCTGGGTCAGCCCTCATTTTATTTTCAAAATGTCTCCCTCTACATTTTCTCAAAGTTTTGACCGGTGCGCTTCAGTGGCCAATTAACTATTGAAAGCTTCTGCATTTAGGGGGGTCGGTCCGCGGTACTCTGAGCAAGTTGGGGAGTAATGGATTTTAGATGACAGAGAATTGGGAATGTTACAATTACTGGCTCTTTGCTCTTCGCTGCTGGACTTTCCAACAGCATTTTACCTCCTTGCTCACTGCTTTCCTCCTTTCATATTTCCTTTCCCTTCATATTCCTCTGAAACATTTCCATCTGAATAGACTCCTCTTCCTCTCAGGATTATAAGACCACACCAGGACCCCTGTGGTTGACTGACAGACTGATTGACTGAAAGGGTTCAGACCCTGACAGCCCATTTGAGTGATTTGGTGCACATGAGTCCAATAAATGACTTATAAAGAGCCCTACAGTGCACCTCCTCTGCCACCTTTTAAGGTGAGCTTAGACAAGGCTGGGAGGGCGATTGACACACCTGTACAGGGTCTGACAGGCCTCAGGAGAAGCAGCACATCCTGAAAGAGAGTACAACTGAAATAATTGGTGTCCCCAAAGTATATTTGCTGTACTGGGAACAAGACAGAGCTGTAAAAACCTTTAAAACTGCTACATTTCAGGATTAATAAAAGCAGCCTCGCTGTGTTTTGAGATTATCCTGAGGGTTAGAGGCTCAAGGAGTTGTACATTTTTTCTCTACCCCTGGAGGATCACATAACATTTGCAAAGCATTTAGATTGATTTCCAACCTTCTAGCCATTGGTTTAATTTTCCTGCAGTACGGTAGAGACATCCCTTTGCAGAGACCTGAAATCCTTCACTGTGAAGATTTAGTTGACTTCACCCTTATGCTCAAATTCCTTTCTGTCAAAATAATGAATTTGCCATCAGGGACAGTTTCTAAAACTCCTCCTTGCCAGTGTATTCAGAGAAAGTCCGACATCCAAGACTTTAGAGTCAGCTGCTGAGAAGTTGTATTCAATGCAATGAACAGACAATGAGCAATTTCATCTGGTGATCATTTAGTCTTTAAAATGTCACAAAATAATGAAAGACACCCATCAAAAGTTGTCAGAGCCCAAGGTGATGTTTTCAGATTGCATGTTTTGTTCAGCCAAAAGACCACAAACCAAAGGTATTTTAAAACAGTGAAATAAACCCAAGAAAAACAGCAGCTCCTCACATTAGAGAAGCTGGAACAGGCAAAGGTTCGATGATTCATTTTCTGTCAGTTGACCAATAGATTAATCATTTCAGCACTAAACAATCACTTCACTTTTCCCACGAGGGAAGGATAGTTTGGATTTTTGAAGTGGGGTTGTATGAGGTACTTATCCGTAGTTAGTGTCTTACCTCCAGATCGTGGTTGGCACGCCTCAGTTTGGAGAAACAGACAGGAATACCGCCACAGAAGCCAAGCATTCTACTGCTGTCTCATCTAGATTTGACCAAAATCTACAGCAGGTTTCACATCTCTCTGCGGAGTCCATCTCACAGAGAAATCAACTGACGCTGACATCTGCAGGAAGATAGAAAATCAATCTAAAAAGAATATATGTATTATTTAATGGGCTGAAAACATGCAAAACCTCTTTAGCATTGACCCCCTGGAGACACCATACTTTTAAGCTTCCAGTGATACTCTATGTATTTTTACAACAGGGTGTCTTTTTGTCCGTCTGTGGACGCACATTTCTTGTTCAGGACTATACTCATATTTTTCCATAGTACTAGCAGTCCATGAAAGTCTTACTCAGAGCTATTGTCATGTGGGTGGAACAGTGGGTAGTACAAGGTTATAACATCACAGTGTATGTATGCAGTACGTGCTGCATGTCCATGAGCCTGTGATTCCCCGTCTCACTGTTACTACCTAGTGCTGATATAACAGTATCTCTCTTACCCACACCTGCATGCTGCTGTGTTTGTCCATTACATTATGCAACGCTCAAGCCAGCCGTTGTCATGGTGTCAACCCTGAGGGACCGCTGGGACTTTCTGTAAGAGTGCAGTCACAGACACTTGTGCTAATGGCTTCACTTTTCTTCTCTTTTTTTTTTCTTTGGTTGCATCCATGCGTGTAAATAGGTTTGTGTTTGTGTGTGTGCATGTGTGCGTGGAGGAACAAGCAGCCTCCCTGGACATTCAGCTCTTTAGTGTGCTGGAGGCATGCTTTGTGAAAAGAAAGCGCAGAGGAGTGACTATTTACATTGGGAACAGGGAAAGCATTTTGAAGACAGAGGTGGAGTATTAGCAGAGAGACAGAGAAAGAGAGACTGTTTGAAAGAGCAACACAGAGGAAAACAGAAAGAGAGATGTCACCATTCCTCCTAATAAAACTGGAGGATGTCGGTGATGCTCAATTGTATAGAGTGTATTCTCAGTGTTGGCGTGTGCATTGGTGCATGTGATAGTGAGACACACACCATCTCCTCCCTCCCCTCCTCTCACCATCTTTCCCTTCAGTTCTTCAAAAAGAGGGTCTTGTCCAGCCAGAAACAACATTGGCATTCACATCACAACACACATTCATCATAGAGATGATCATATTTCAAACTCTTTCCCTCGTGGATTTGTCTCTCACTGGTACGCCGGCTGTTTGAACTGCTTTCACACCTTATCGATCTGGATTGCTCCACATCTCCGTTCAAATTCTCAAGTGTTTGTTCGTGATATCGGCATGTAGCTCTGTTTGGCAGTCATTGTTTGGTTAATGATATTTGCCGTCATGTGTTCAGCCTGGGCAGCTGCTGCTCACACACTGCAAGACTTTGCAACATGCAGCGGCATTGATCTACAAAAGCCCCCCGATATTTTATTGAGCGAATGCACTTTGTGTCTCTTTCATATCTCTGTCGTCATCCTTGTGAAATCCTCCACATCAGCTTATTTAATGTGTTTGAACTGTGCTGCTCAACTTTACTAGCTTTCCCTCTTTTTTTTTTTTAACTTCTCTGAGTTTTTGAGGTGGCACTTTCAGTCACAGTGCCCACACGCACAGCATTTTCCCTCCAGTGTAGACATGACTGCTAACACTGTTGGTTTTGTGTGTGTTTTATTCTTTCAGGTTTCTTTCAAGAGGCTGCCTGCTTGCCTGCTACTGCCAGTGAGTGGGTGTGTGTGAGTCGTGGGGTGAATATGTTTGTGTGAGCGCCTTTTGCATGTGTGTACACCCCGGCTGGAGAGTGTGTGTCCCATGAGACGCTCGTCGGAGATGCAGGGAGCTCGGTGCTCTGCGGTGCGGCTCCTGCTGCTGAGCTGCTGTGTGTGTGCGGCAGCCGGCTACCCATTCAGAACACCCTGGACCTGACGTGACTCCACGCATCACCGTGTTGAGCGGCGGTAAGCATGGACACAAGCACACAGGGGGAGGTGTCTAAAATCTGCATAATTTTTAAACAGTTTATGTTGGATCATATTCATGTTAGAAGGTCTAAGTCTTTATCATTTGACCCTTAAACGCTGAACTGATTTTTCTCTGTTTAATACCTAAAGATGACTCATAACTCAATTATTAATGCCTTGCTTTACATTCAAACTGAGAGTAACATGTTTCACGACATAAATCTTGAGAGAAATTCTTCATATGTTGAGTGTCTGTATTGCAGGTGCCTCCGCCTTTCTCTTTATCTTGTTTTACTCTCTCCTGGCTCAGCTCCTTTGTCTTTTCCCTCTTTTCAATCTCATTTGTCTGCACACCAACTTGCGCATACACCCGCTTGCCTCTGGTAATTCTTACCTGCTTCTTCTGTAAATCATATAGATTTTTTTTTTTTTTTTTTTTTTATCAAAGTGTGATTATTATTCTTTTACCGTGTTTGAGTGATGGCATGTAGCCTGAGGTGTAACACAGACAGAGGCAAGATGAGTGAAGTGCTTACACTTGGATCCCTGCGGAGCATCCAGGGAGACTGACACCACTGTAGGTAGTTCACAGGCAGCGTAACCATGACAACTGTTGTAGTATGGCGCAAGACGGCCGTATACAGTATTTCCCTTTTTGTGCATGTGTGGGCAAGTGTGTGTGCACCTCATCAAACCAGCGCTGTTATCTGATCCTGGCCTTTATTTGTTGATACGCAGACGTGTGAAAGACATTTTCTCACATCTCCACTTTGACTTGCAGCCAGATTCGCTTTATAAGATCTACTCATAGGACAATATCCTACTAACTCTACCCTTCTCTCTTTGTAAACACTTGTCTTTCTCACAATACATCACCGACTTACACTCATTATCCATTTTTTTTTCTCCTGTTATTCCTCTTGCTTGAATCTCTCTTGATACCTTTATCTCAGTTTCTGTAAATCATCGGTTAGCGCCGAGCCTGCCCACAGGTCCTCCTACACGACTCATCTCCGTGTCTGCTGCCCCGTCACTCTCTCATCCACTCCCCCTCCTCTGCCATCCATCTCTCCGCCTTTGCACCGAAGCTCTGCCTCTCTTGCTCAATTTTTTCTTCATTAGTTTGTACTTTTCATGGTTGCACTGCCCTCCTTTAACTCCTTTACCTCGCCTTCACCTCTTGTGTTTGTTTCTTTTGCCTCGCTCCTGCTGATGAGAAGACTTCGATATGCAAACTCATCTCTAATCCATTTAATCTCTGTGTTTCTTAGCAACCTAAAGGCAGAGCCTCCAAACCTGTGAGGGGTTGTTAAATCACGCATGGATGCTCACAAGCAATCAAACATGTGTACCTGTGTTCTCTCCTCATTGCAGTGTCACCATAAAGAAAAACATTTTAAGGGAGGGACATCGGGTTATTAATTTGACGATTTCCAGTGCTCAGTTTTGAGAAGCTGAGAGGCTAAACGCTGGCAAAACAGAGAGGAAGCAGGTTGTTTTTAAGGATGAAAACTGCTGTTACATCTGAACACCTTCTCATTGCACACACTGATTTCAACCTGTCAAGTATTTGGGAATTACAGTCAGTGGATTTAACTTTGTTTATTCAGTACCGTCTGCTGGCCTGACAGAGTACTCTGGACCGTAAACAGTCCTGACAATCGAGTGTGAATTTGAATGTAAGGCTGTCACGTCACAGCCTGTTGCCGAGAGGTTCAGAGAATGTGCGTGCTTGCGTGTGTGTCCCTGAACAGTGCATGCTGTGCTGATCAGCTGAGGTCCCTCCAAGTGTTTGCTTAGTAAATAATATCATCTGGGCTCCTCTTCGCCTCTCTCCCTCCTTGTCTTTCCCTAAAGAATGAATCAAACCTCCCTTTTCCTGCACAATCTGTTAAACTGAGGCTAAAAAGTGCTGTCAAATCTAGTTAATAAATTTTCCTCTGCTGCGTCACACTCTGAGCGAGGTAGTTTTCAGTTACCTGGCTCCAGCTGTCAGGCATTGTGTGTCCTAATGCTTGGATTACACTGAGGAAACCTAGGCGTTGCCTCTGCTATAATGCATTGTCTTCACTCACAATGAGGCACTTATATCACGTAGGAAAAGGTATTGTTCTGAAAATCCCATACAGGTAATACTCTTCCTCCTCCTGCTGAGAACAAGGGAGGAAAAGTAGACACCTGATCACCCAAAGCAGTCTGGGATGGGAACCAACTGCTGCTGCTGCTGCTGCTGCTGGAGTGAGCAGAGTGGATTGTGTTTTGCAGCAGCTGATAGGAATCTTAATGACAGCTTACTTGATAACCATGCAGTCTTCAGCAGGGAAGTGGAGTGGCAGGAAGTCTGACACTGTTCTGTTTGGCCGAGCTGAGCTGCTGTACTCATGAATTGGCAGGAAAAGTGGCCCACTTTCAAGTTTGTGACTCTTAATTGCTGTCAACACTCCACCCCAGCTGATAGTAAAACCTGCTCAGCATTAGTCACGTCAGATATTTTAATTAGACATTAAACCACGACATCACTGTAATTTTTTCCACAAGTGGCAACACTGCATCGCACTCTTACGTAGATGTTGTCATGCCTAGAGGTTCTCTGCGTCCGTGTGTGTGTGTTGACCGTGGTGTCATGTTTACCCAAGCTAAGTGGAGTCCTGATAGATTGTATGTTTAGAGCTTATATAACGCTCGGTCATCTCATGACTTCAGCAAGTGACTTCAAAACATGTCTTGTAAGCGTGTGTGTATGTGTGTGTGTGTGTGTGTGTGTGTGTGCTCGCACTGTGCAGCATGTCTCTTTACTGAGTGTTTGTATGAGTGAAGCTCATTAGTATCTTGTCCTGTCAAAACAGATGCATCCCAATATAGCCTGGAAAACTGGACGGGGGACAGAAGCAAAGCAAAGAAAACTCAAACCACAGAAACCCACATTAAGTAGAAGTGGCTCTCTGATATCTGATGTTGTGTTGGGCCTCTTTTCATTATCTTCTTCTTGCTCAGCAGAGCTGTGTAGGATAAGCATAATCCCTTGGCTTTTATTGTCCATGGTGGAGTTGTAATTTCATTTCTGGTCAGGGCTATATGGACTTATGTAGCTATATAAAGCTGAGGAAGGCAGAAAATCTTATGTTTGTGATGTTAGACACACCAAATCTGTGACATTTCTTTGCTTGCAGCAGGACTCTTGTGTGTGGCAGTGGTCCACCAAAGAAATGTTTTTTAAATTGATGATCCTGAAGTTTCTCCTCCACCATGAGGTTGATGTTCATGGTTTTAGGTGGAATGTCCCCACAATGAGTTGCAACAATAGGAGATTTCAACGAATGGTTGAGGCAGTCGAGGAGGAAGGGAGATGCACAGCTGAGATGGCACATCCTGTTGCATTTTAAAAAAATATTGTAGATAAGCAAATGTACATGGTACGGTTTACTGCTGCAACACTACTCCACAACTGTTAGATGCATCGTCATGAAATTTGGTAAAGACATTCAAGTTCATTGATGCTGTATGTGCTTTTGTTATGTCTGATTATGTAGGCCTGTTTGTCCTTTTTTGTCTGGCTATGTCTGTTAAATAGCACCTTTTAAAATACACTTACTAAGTGTTGTACAATATAACTAAACAGTCACAGACACAGGGAGAATGAAACAAACTAAAATGTGAAATGTGTGAAATGTGTCACCAAAGTAAAGATGATATACCAAAGGTCAAAACTAATCTCAAGATAATAATTGGGAAATAAGTCAATAAGATAGCAATAAAATAGATGGACAGCTCAGATAAAACTAGCTTTCTGATAGGAGAACGTTTTTAGAAGAGACTTAAACAAAGACAGTGACTCAGACAGCCTTATATCCTCGGGCAAGTCATTCCAGAGCCTCGGGGCCCTGGATGCAAAAGCTCTGTCCCCTTTAGTCATCAGCCTGGACTCTGGATCAAACACAAGACCTCTGCCTGAGGATCTCAAGCTACGTAAAGGTTCATAAGGGACTGAAAGGTCTGAAATGTAATCTGGAGCCAGGCCATGAAGAGCCTTAAAAGTAATCAATAAGATTTTAAAGTCAATTAAGTCAATAGTTTTCTTTACTTGGGTCTCTCGTGAAAGACATCTTGCTATTTATTTTGAGGCTATCTGAATAAATAAAAGTTGACATATCTACATGTTCCTCTCAGGATGAATTTTAACAACTTGACTTTGATCTCTGACTTTTCATATGTATTTGGTGCTATGTGAATGTTAACATGCCAATACTGAACAAAGATGAAAAGTAGTAAAGCCTCACAGAGCTGCTAGTGTGGCTGTAGACTCTTAGTGTTGTTCACTGTTTTCTGGCATTTTATGGACTAAGCAATTAGTTGATTCATCAAGAAAATAATCTGCAAATTGGTTAATAATGAAGGTAATTGCTAGCTACAACCCTAAAACACACAAAAACAGAAAGTCTTAACAATCATTTACTGGTTTCCTGCTTCTTAAATTGATAATTTGGTGCTTTTCTTTGTCATACATGATAATAAACTGAATAGCTTTGAACTTTTGGACTGAAGATGTCAGCTTGGGGTCTGGGAAATAAACCATTTTAAATTAAACATTTTCTGATATTTTATTGAAAACAACAATTGATTTAGAAAATAATGGACAAATGAACTGATAGTGAAAATAATTGTTCGTTGTGGCCCTAACTAGTAGTGTTTTGCTTTTTCATTTTTGTGTACTTTTCTTATTTCTAACTAAACGCAAGCACCTGTGAAGTCACATAAAGCGATTTCCTGTGCAGCTACACTACAATGGAGTTTAATAGATTTTTTGTCAGCAGTCTAAAAAAAGAATCTGAGATTTTAGAGCGAGGCCTTCTTACCACTTTGCGCCAACGCTCGCAATCATACAGCAAGAAATCCATCACAGGAGATGAATAGATTTCTATTTCTCTCTTTATTCTCATACTGCCAGGTTTGATTGGAAAAGTGCTCGCTCTTAATATGCCTCCACTCTGATGCCAAGAACTTTATGCACATTAAAGGGCTTTCAAAAGGCGTTCAGTGAGATGATAGTGCATGTGGGGATTTTTTTCTTTGTTTTTTGTTTAAAGTACCACATAAAAATCCAAAAGACAGTATGAGTTTTGTATTTATGTGTACATAATACAGTAATTAGTCCAGTGGCACTACAGAGGATTAAAAAGTCAATTCCTGGAGAAAATCTGAAATTGAAGAAATGATGCTCTATCTGAAAAATGTTATTTGTTAACCCACAGTTGTTCCCATAGAGACAGACCATAATCAATAGCAGTTGACAGTGTTTGTGTGGAGATATTTCCATGTGGTAATGTGCCATAAAAATGAGAATCAGGCTTTTTCAACCACTTTTGCCGTTCAATAATCACACCAGGATATGCCTCTGATAATATCTGAGGAAAAGAAAAACTGGGTTATTTTTAGTGTTTTTTTGCTACTTTCACCAATCATATCACTGATTCAACCTTGGTGGTGTGTGTCTGTGATCTATTTTTTTTTAAAGAGCAGCAGGATATGTTTTGATAAAGAGATGCAGCAGAAGCAATCATTAACAACCAGTAACTTTCCTCTCCTTCTCCTTCTCCTGCTTCATCTTATCTCCTCTCCTCTCCTCTCCTCTCCTCTCTCCTTTCCCAGGTCTCCAGGGCTGCAGACGTTTCCACTCCTCTGCAGTCAACTACAGTACCATGATGCTGGAGGCTGACAGTGAGCGTCTCTACGTCGGGGCCCGGGGGGCTGTATTCGCTCTCAATGCCTCTGACATTTCAGCCAACTCGCCTCTCACTGTGAGTTTGTTTGTTTCTGTGTTGTGCACCTCAGCTGCCATATCTTTAACTCTGCCACGGCTTCATTTGCATTCCACAGCGCAGGAACTTTTTGAGGCAACAGTATTTCATTTTGAGGCAAAACTATTTATTCCCATGTCATCTCCTCTTGTGTGTTTGAGTGTGTGTAGTCACATTACTCTTAACACAATAATAAGACAGTTAAACCACAGGAGCATCGTGCTGCATAAACTTACATATTAATGAGAAGAAACTGAACTACTGTATCTTCTCACTGTAACTCTAAATAGATACAGAATTCGTGTTATTATAATCCACATATGGGAGCATGTTGACACAGAAAGAGTTTCTGATTTATGCAGCAATTAGCATACTATCTACCTCAACTCAGTGCTGCCAGTTTTATTGAAAAAAATACATTTAATGGCAGCAGCATAATTAATTATAAATCACAGCCATAAATAGTATCAAAAATTGAGTTCAATTATTTAAATTACTTGTGCAGTGCCTGTTCAAGATGGTGTTTGTCCTGGGCCCCTAATCACTAAATCTGCCCCTAAAAAAACACCTAAGTTGTGGCTACTCATCAGAAACACCGGTGACATACACTTATTGGAGGTATTAATTAAGTCCCTTGCTTTGACACATTCTGCAGACATAAAGTAGAGCATGGATTTAATTAGCGGAGGTAGTATTGGCTGTAACGTTATTAGTGTTGTAAGTTTATGTGGCAAAGAAAACACAGCCAAATCGCGTTACTCGTGGTCAGACCCACCAGTGAAGTGCAGTCTACAAGACATGCTTGACTCTCTGCAGAGCCCTGAAGCCCACCCCTGCTGTTTCACAGAGCCACAGAGTACTGTTTACCTGTTTATTCAAACTTTAATAACTTTGACAAAATTGTTTATTTAATCAATTAATTGAACATGTTGCTTGTGCGAATATCACCAAATTCAACACTGCATGTCCTATGTGAAGGACCCACACTCAGACAGACAGATGAAGATTCCTTGCTTTATAGTTAGATGTCCATTAGCTGATGGCAAGGCCATCTATTTACATTACCTTATAGGGAGAGTTCACCCTGGAATCAAAACGCATTTTTTTCCTCTTACCTGTAGTGCTATTTATCAGTCTAGATTGTTGTGTGCGAGTTGCTGAGTGTTGGAGATATCAGCCGTAGAGATGTCTGCCTTCTCTCAGATATAATTTTGAAAAACTCAACAGCAATGTCTCTTTCTAGAAATCAGGACCTGGTTACTCAAGATAATCCACAAACCTTGTGAGCGGTTTAATGTAGGAACTATTTTATTTTTACCAAACATTGGTGTTGAGTTTTTAAAATGTATTTTATGTGGCTTTGAGCACCACAAGCCGAGTGCCATCTAGTTCTATTATATCAGAGAGAAGGCAGACATCTCTACGGCCGATATCTCTAACACTCACACCAAAACAATCTAGATTGATAAACAACACTACAGCTAAGAGGGAAAATATATATATATTTTTTATATATATTTTATAAAAAAATATATATATATTTTTATTTTGGGGTAAACTGCCCCTTTACGTTGTATTGCCAGCAATGTTGCTGTGATTAAGTCTTGTTCTTAAACTGCTGCGTGTTGTAGGATGATGTCAATAATGTTGACCCTTTAAGCACACATAGAAGCCGAAAAACCTTGTTCATGTCTGCCGACAACGTGACGTTAAGCTATTATGCTAATTATGTTAATACAGCGTTGGCGTCTGTCATAAAGTATAATCGCTGGTGTGTGTGCATAACACTCCCTTACAGCCACACCTACATCTCCTGCTGTAAATACACCTGTTACAGAAGAGTTAGAAAAACATGCTGCTGTTCAACAGCACAGTAAATTCAGATGTTGTGAGGTCAAAATTCCTACAGTATGAATTATTAAAGCAAAAAGAGCTCACTCTCCGTTTTTCTGCTGTCAGATCTGTGGTATTTTGCTCAAATTTATGCAAGTCGCTGATATGAAACCATCCAACTTGTTGTGTGCTCTTACTGTATGTTATGTGGTGTGTGTTAGATTGAGTGGGAAGCCTCCCCCGAGCAAAAACGTCAGTGTCTGCTCAAGGGAAAAGACAATAAGGTAGGCATTTATCTCTTTCTCCCTCAGTTCTTCCTTTTCATCTTTTTGTATTGATATTCATTCCCTCACCATAATATGTTTTCTGGCTTTGTCTTCCTCTTCTAGACGGAGTGTTTTAATCACATCCGCTTCCTCCAGAGGTTCAACTCAACTCATCTCTACATGTGTGGGACTCATGCATTCAGACCCCTCTGTGCATACATAGTATGTCAATGCAAAACACATTGCAGCACTTCAAGCACTTTAAATACATTCGATGTTTCTTTCTTCTTCTGTGCAAGTGCAGTCTGTTTGCATCTTGAATTTCCTGTATAAACATGTTTTTTGTGATTCCTCATCAGAATCAGAATCAGAATAGTTTATTTGCCATTTGCAGAAAAACTGCATTGTAAACAAGTTGCAAGAACTCAGCATAAAAATACATGAAAAACAGTAGACAAGGTTAAAAAAACAATAAATATACATAAGTATATTTATGTATATAAACATAATATATCCCAACAGGAAGTGAGGTATAATCTCGTGTGGTTTCAAGATTAAACTAAATGTTCTGTCCTGTATAGGACGAGGAGAGGTTTGTTATGTCTCCACCTGAAGAAGGCAGAGACAAATGTCCCTACTGCCCGACAACAGGCTACACTGCCCTCATCGTCGGTAAGCACTTCCAACAGTTGTCAGTCACCTCCAGAGTTTTACTAAAAAACTGAAGAGGCTGATTAATTGTTTCTCCTCCAGACCAGCAGATGTATACAGCTTCCCAGTACGAGTTTAGGAGCTTTCCAGACATCCGCCGCAACTCTCCGTTCCCCACGCTGAAGACAGAAGATGCCCCTACACGCTGGCTGAATGGTGGGTTAATCTCCTGGAATGATAAAAGCCCTTTTAGCATGTTTAGGTGACAAGGTGGTCCAGTAGGTCAGAGCCCCTGTCTGTCAACCAGTTGAGACAATGTTTAGGCCTCCAGACTGACAAGATCTAATCTGATGAAGTAGCCACAGCAGCTCAGATACTGATCCTTTACCAGTGCCAGCTGACGATAAAGTATCATTTTAGTTTTTCTACTGATTGCTCCACTGATTGTTAAACATTGCAACTTGTGTTTAGTCAAAGCAGCAACGTCTGTGGCTGAAAAATTAAGTCAGTGCTTAAGTTCTAAAAACTACACTTTCTCAAATGGCCACTTGAGGCTGGTTTCAGAAGCGAGCTGGTCTGTAGCCTACCTAACTCAGAATTATGTCAGTCAAGTCAGATTTGGCTGTTCGTAGAAATATTTAACTATTTGTTCCTTTTATTTCCATATAGAGTTTGAGAGTTTGAATGGTATTCAGCAGGACGCGTTCGTTGTGACAGTGACGTTCATGTAATATAGCTAACTGTCGACACTAGATGTCAAACTAAAGCCAGAGACAATATTATATTAAGTTGCTGTGAGCTGTAATTTCACCACTTCTACAGTATGCAGAAGGCAGAAGATAACTTTATCTTAGGGCAAAGCATTTCCTCCTCTGGGCAGCTGCCTTTGTGTACGCAGCTCCTGTACTGAAGAGCGGAGTGAAAGTGAGGAGTGCTCATTATTTTCATTTAGCCCGTGATTTAGTTCAAGTCCACTTTTGTCTGGACTGCCATGACATTTTGTACAGACATTCATGATTCCCAGACAATGTATCTGAATAACTTTGATGATCCCCTAACTCTTTTTCGAGATCCACCATGAGGCTGACATTTGTGGTTTTCAGTACAGCCTCACAAAGCCACCAGTGTGACTGTAGACTCTTATGTTTGCTAATATATTTCTCTAGAAACGTGGTTGAAATGACTTCAGTGTGATGTTTTGCAGATAACCAGAGCATCTAAACATCATCTCTTTTGGTTTTGCTTTCACCGTCTGTTCAGACTGTTATATTCCTTTCCCCTGGTGTTACAAGTAGCAGACTGCTCAGTCGAAGATGCTTATCTGCAGCTATCTCACTTTAGCTTTATTGTTTCATGTTTTGGTGAGAAACCTCAGGCAGACAGGTAGAATATTACTTTAACTGTTTTGTTCAGAGCAACAGCTATACCCAGTTTCAGTGCATCATGTCAGCTCAGCTCATGTCAGCTGCTTTGCTAATTCATTTATCAAGTAGGAAAAAAAACACAGAATGAGTCAGTGCATCTTTTTCTCCCCCATACAGAGGCAGAATTCGTGGGCTCGGCGCTGGTGAGGGAGAGTTTGGGCAGCAACACCGGTGACGATGATAAGATCTATTACTTTTTCACTGAAAGTAGCCAGGAGCAGACGACAACTTACAGCCACAGCCGGGTGGCACGAGTGGCTCGTGTTTGTAAGGTGAGTGCTGATTTAAAAAGATGCAGCTTATGATTTACAACTGGGAGTGAAGCCTTGCATCAGAGTAGTTTGAGTGAAGTCGTGGTTGGTGATACTGTAGAGAGGGTGTTATAACAGATGAGGGGCTGGATGGATAATGCATTTGTAACAAGGCCCCAGTGTGATTAGAGGAGCAGACTGTGTAGCTGATGAATGGGTTGCAGAGTCAGTGTGGGTCGGAGTGAGAGGGATGGATGACTGCAAGAGAGAGACAGGCTGTTTAGCATCCTCTGCTGCCTAGAACGTGAATGATTTACATTTCCTGCTACCCAGGAAGGAGTTAAGATCAATGAGCGCTAACTGTACAGTGTAATAACCTTGTTGTTCTCTCCTGTGGCACCTTAAAATAAAGTCAGCTCACAGGTTCTCTCCTTGAAAGCTTGGCAGCATATTGGTTTTTTCATCTTAATAGAAATGCCTCATGCATGTGGCATGTGTGACATTTGCAATTTGCCATAGGCTGAATACCTTTAAAAGTTATCATCAAAGTGCAAGATAGATGTCAGCTGCTTGATTTTCAAAAGAATTGTGGCCTTGAGTCAGGTTTCTCCATTGTAAACCTGTCAAATATTATTCAACCTTTATGTGTGCTGCAGTTTGCTGAGGGACAAACACACACACACACTCATACACAAACCTGTAGATTACACCAGGGAGTCTTACCTATGGGAAGCCATAATCTTATTGAAAGTATCATTATTGCTTCCACATGCCATCTGTTGCACTTCAGGAGGTTCACTTCCCTCTGTGTGCCACCTTGAGCCAAGTGCTCATTCTGTTTTTCAATTATCCAGGCCTTACCTCATATCACCTTGTCTGCTCTCTCCTCCTCCTCTGCTTCTCCTCTCTCCCCCACTCTTCTTCCCTCAGGGCGACCGGGGAGGCCGTTTAACTCTCCAGAAGCGGTGGACGTCCTTCCTCAAGGCCAGGCTGACATGTTCTCTGCCCGTGTACGACTTCCACTTAAACATGCTGAGCATCGTGTTTGTCACACCTGGCCTCATGCCGCAGGACACGCTCTTCTACGGCATCTTCGGCCTGGAGTGGTGAGTAGGAACAAATGTAAATGAGTGAGATAAAGATGAAAGGCAGCGATCGATACATTGAGACAGCGGAAGGAGACAGGAAGGGACGAGATGAAAGAGAGAGGTGAGACAAGGAGAGAACTTTTTCAGCCAAACGATGTAAGAAAAAAAAAAGAAGTTGGGTGAGGTTTTACAGCAGTTTGAGGGGAGAATATTAATTAGAAATGCAGACGGAGAAGTTAACCTCTTAACTCCTCACAGTGGCTCATCCTCCTTGTTCCATTACTTCCTCACAAAAATGAAAAATTATACACTGATGAAAAGTGCAGAAAAGGACCTGTTGTGTAGATGCATTTTTGATGAACAATTGCAGTTGGAAGTTTAACATAATGGGTTTAATTTAGTTGCAATATCAGGACCCATCAGCTGTCAGTTGGACGACAATAAGCCTCTGGTGGCAATGGCCAATATGTCAGGAGATCTGGTGCAGCCAGCGGACAACCTGGCAAAGACATTCTGTTCCATGCCACAACTCAATCATTATCAGACGATAGCCGATGGGTTCCAAGATTGCATTTCGGTCAGTGTTCCACCTCTCCACTATTTGCCTGCCTTTCAAACGTGATTGGTCAATACTATTTGGACTACAAACAAAAACCAGAATGCTTCTGATAACAAAATCCTGTCCCATTGACACATGCTGCATACATAGATGCAGACACCTGTTTAAAGAGATTACCTTAGCAAACAGGTAGCAGTCAGGCTGTTATGGTTGAGTCTGCCACTCTAAAAAACAACTACTGTACACAGAGATAATTACTGAATATTTAAACATGAAATAGCTATTGCACAGAAAATGCAGACTATTAACATTACCAAGAAAATCTTAAAGTTCCTGTGTGTAACATTTAGGGGGATTTAGTGGCATCTAGCAGTGAAGACTGCAGATTGCCTCAGTTTTCATTGTTGAAGAGGTTTTTTTCAGGAGCCGAGTTATCCTCAGAGGTCACCTCCTCTCCAAAACGAACAGACCAGGTGATTGGAAGCAGTAAAAACACTGAATAAAGCAGTTTCACATTAGAAATCAGTGTTTCTTCCACACTGTTTGGAATGTCAGAGCGGGGCTGCTAGCCCATCACCTGCTAACCTGTGCTCACCTTTGTCCTCTGATAACTAAAGATCCAGACATTCAGGAGATTTTTATTAGGAGCCAAATTAAAAATGAATAAAGCAGTTTCACGTTAAAGAAACTGGTGCTTTTCAGATCTACACACCAGACCTTTACAGATTATAACTAATGTACATTTGTAGAAACTAGTTTCCACTTTTTAGTGTTGTTCATTACTGCAAGGATTGTTATGGCTGTCATGCCAAAGCAGAAGATTTTGCAGTGTGGAAAGCATAAACAAACAGTCATTATTTTCAGTGTTTTTGTTGTTGGGAAGCTGCTGTCTCCTCTTGATCTCCACCTCTTACCTCAACTCCTACTACACCTCTCTGAAACCAGTTTGTAGTTCTTCCGTCCTCACTCCTACTCTTCTCAGAGATGTATGACTTCTAACTATCTTCGTACTATCTCTGACAGTGCTCACCTCCTCCTCTGTGCTTCCCTCCCATTTGTGTCTTTCCATCTTTTAGGTGAGCCACTGATCTACTGTACCTCTGCTGCTGTCCCTATGGCAACACTGGGTTTACTGCTGTTATTGTTCCCAGCTTGTGCTCTGGTCTTTTTCTCACCCTGTGCGTGTGTTGCTGTCTTTAGGAAAAACGTTAAGGCGTCTGCGGTGTGTCGGTTCTCTCTGTCTGAAGTCCAAGAGACCTTTCAAGGACCCTACATGGAAAACCAGGACTCTGGCTCTAAGTGGAAGGAGTACACTGGAAAGATCCCTGACCCCCGACCTGGAACGGTAAACACACATGCACGCAGACACACACACGCCGTCTCTTAAACACAAGATGAAGCACAGAAGAAATGTCTTCCTCCTCTTCAGCCTCCAAGTACCCACACCAGAAAACCCCAACAGAGAGCAGATGAAACTGATCAAAGTAAAGATGGAGGGAAAATGATAGAGAGGATGAGTGGCAGCCTCAAGGATGAGGTTCAAAACACAACCAGCTTATGTCACTGAAACCCATTTCCATGGCGATTAACTCCAGCCTGCAGCTTTGGCGACAATGGCTTAGCATGGCAGTCAGGGCCGTGGCATCGTTAGCAGGAGCAGACATTATCCACTGTAGTGTCACTTCAACACTTTGTTGGACTTAATTTTAACGTTGCTATTAAACGGAAAGAAGAAATGGTCAAGGGCTTTAACTTGGGAGCGTGAAAGCCTCTTAGAGGAGTTGGCTGAAGGGAAGTCGTTCCCTTAGTCAGGTGCAGATAGAGCTGAGTCGCCTGCATGTCAGCTCAGGCCGGCTGCTGAACTCACACAGGCTCATTGTTGTCCAAGTGAAAAGTGGCATTTTCTCCCGACACTATCTTCCACAGGCTTGCATTTTCCTCTTGATCCCTTAATTTTCCCCACAGACCATCCCGCTAAGCCTTGTGACATCCTCTCTGCCCTCCACGTCGTGCCTTTCTTACTTGTTCATCATGCCCTCTCTCATTGCTCTCTTTGGCTTTTTTTCTGCAGTGTATAACTAAAGCTCTGAGGGCCAGGGGCATAAACGTCTCCACCTCCCTGCCCGATGATGTGCTGAACTTTGTCAGGAGGCATCCTCTGATGTCCCAGCAGGTCCAGCCTTCAGACAGACGCCCCCTTTTGTTCAGGCGGACCACAGACTACACACACATGGCCGTACACTTGATTCAAGGCTTAGATGGACGAACATACCATGTGTTATACATGGGCACAGGTGTGTATGAATTCATGTTAGATTTAATTGTGCAGTCTGTTAAAGAATAAATAGATTTTTGGGAAATATGCTTTTTTGCTTTCTTGCATAGAGTTAAATCAAAAGATTGACGCCACTCTCAGGTCTGTACACTAAATGTGGAGCTACAGTAAAGCCAGGAGACAGTTAGCTTAGCTTTGCATATAGACGGCTTACTCCAAAGGTAACAAAATCCACTTTCATTTTATGAGGGGTTATGCCCTGGACTTTTTCTTCTGAGTGCATTGGCCTCCTGGAGTCTTGTGTCACAGTGCTTTATAGATTACTCATTGCATATACTTCTTGACATATTTTTCTAACCCTCCAGGTAGCTAGATTTTCCCATTCATTGCACTACGATGTGAAAATCGGGTCAAAAATGGCAGCCCATCATTTCATCACTGTTATTTGTTTTGTTAAATTACAATATTTATTCATGGTTATCAAGTTGTTGATGTGTTCAAGGAGACTTTAGAGTACAGTGTTAGTGGCCATGTTCCAAGTTCCTAGGCCACATAGTCTTTAAAGTGTATCCACAAGTCCATTAGGCAAGGAAAATGTTTAGCAAGGGTTTCACGGCAGTTGATTCTTATCCAAAGTTACATCTCAGCCCAGTCCGTTACTGATTTAATGGTCTATTTGTACTTAACATGAGACAAACTCCACAATGTAAAATATTTACCAAAAACAAATGCCTGCTTAAATGATTATTGGATGCATTACAAGTTTTCAGAGAATCAATCAAAAAATGTGAAATACGCAGCATGAAGAGGAAAGTTGGAATTGTGTCTATTTCTTGCATTAAAAAGGTTGTGTTTTGCAAGAGGACTCCACATCATAGGCCCTGTTTACACCTGACATTAACATGCATCTTAGGTGATCGAATCATACATGGACAGCTTTAAGTACAGGTGTGAATGAACCCAATGCATTCTCAATGCATCTTGAGTTCGGTCTTGCCAGACCACATTCGGAGGTGGTCTGACAAATCTGCATATGGTCACATTCTTTCAGCAGAGTGTATAATAATGTGTCCTGGGACACATTGAAGGACCGCCTACTCAACTGATGTCTTTTGAACAGCGTGTGTGTGTGTGTGTGTGTGTGTGTGTGTGTGTGTGTGTGTGTGTTGCTGTGTTACCACAACTCCTTTGCGATTTAAGTAATCCTTTGCTTTGTTGTAGGGGGGAAATGATGGGAATATTAGATAGGGCTGTCCCTTGAAAGTCAGAGATTTGAATCATCAGTCAGAGACTCCCTCCCAGTTGGATCAAACAGCTTTAAGTCGAGCAGTTTTTTTTCAGCTAATCACTGTGTTGTGCAGTCTGGGGACATTTTGGTCCCCAGATTTTGCTGCAGAGTGAGCGCTCTTGACTTTCACGCTACTGTTTGGAACAGACCGCTGTAGACACAATGCAGCGGCACAGAGGAGGAGAAACTTTCCACTGTATGGCTCTAAGATAAGATTATCTTCTCTCCTCTGCTTGGAAGTGGTGACTTTACAGCTCACAACAACTTAATATGACACAGTCTCTAGCTTTTGTTTGATATCTAGTGTTGGTGCAAATATGTTGCTGCACATTTCCGATCCGTCGATAGTGCTGTTAGCTTGTTTACTTTATTACAGGAATCCCGCTGTCACTCTGAACATCCTGCTGTGCCCCAGTTAAACTTTAAAACTTTACATGCATGAAAAAAACCCAAATTGTCAGATATTCTTATTAAACTGCCCAAACTCCTGTTTCTCTTTGAAATCATCCACAATCTCCTGCAGTCTGTCCCCACAAGGCAAACTAATTCATAATCTGGACTTGAGGAGTGCGTATAAAACGACAGACCTCCCGCTGCTTGAAAACAACAACGCGCTAGGTCTTTGCAAATGGAAATGATGTATGTGTTTATATGCATATAGAGTGAGGAAGTGAGATCTGATCAGAAGTGGTTACTCCAGACATATGTGGAGACACATTCTTATGCCAGGTGTGAACAGACACACTTAGATCTGTCCTCCTGTGATTGGATCACTGAAGAGGGTAAACCTCCCTCAATGGCTGCATTTCCACTCAGAGTCAACAATGTTGTAACTTTGATAAGAAACAAAATTGAAGTGGATTGCCTGTCTGAAGCAAGTCTCAAGTGTTTGCAAGTTAATTTATATTGCATACTGAAAAGACCTAAAATCAATGGCTGCCTAAAAGGTAGAAAATCAATCTAAAACACAATGAGATGTTTTGGAAACTGGCTGACAGAAATGCATGCTGGTAGTGCCGGCTACTGCGTGGTGCGGTCCTTTAATTCCAGTGTTTGTATATGTCACTCAGATGAAGGCTGGTTACATAAAGCTGTAGAAATCGAGGGTCAGCTGCACATTATCGAGGAGCTTCAACTCTTTGAGGAACCCCAGCCTGTTGACAGCCTGCTGCTATCTGCAAAACAGGTATCAAACAGGGTGTTTGACTGTTGCATGAACATACATATTTAAGGAGGGACCTTGGTCATATAGTATTTAAATCCTCTTTGTCCCCTTCAAGATGAGCGTGTACGTGGGCTCTCCATCAGGTGTGGTACAGCTTCCCCTCTCTAACTGTCGCAGATACACCTCCTGCTATGACTGCATCTTTGCCAGGGACCCTCACTGTGCCTGGAATGGAGCCCAGTGTGTGGACGTAATGGCACAAGCAGACAGGTGGGTGGTGGAGGGTGTGTGTGTGTGTGTGTGATTGGATCAGATGATTAAAGTGCTGCAGGTGCCCTTTGTGTGTTTGATTTGACAAACCTCAAGTATCGCACTGCCCTGTCACAGTGTCAGCTCCCAGAACTGTTGAGTAATCACAACACTGGCAGAAACTTGATGATGGCTGAGATCGTAAACATGCAGCTGTGTACTTTAAGTGTGCTGATTAAACCTTGACAGATTTGCTTACTCAGTACAAAGCTGTTATGGAGACAATAAATGATATGAGACAGAATATAGCACAAAGAGATCTCAGTACCTGGACTAACAATACTTGTGATGTTTTATGTTACAGTGAGTACATGCTTGCACTAATATACTTATTGTTATGTTTTCTCCCTTTTCACAGATCCACTTTAATTCAAGACATCCAGCAAGGCAGCAGAGGATGTGAAAACACACAAGACGGTACGCTGAAATCTCATCTGCAGCAAGGTGCTGCTGCTGCTTCAAAAAAAGTTTCCTTTTTATCGCAGTGAATGATGAAAGGGAGATTAAAAATAGAGAATGTTAGGAAGGACTCGAAAGATGCATCGTTGTCATCAGATGGCATGAAGGCCTCTTTGAAAGTTGATTATGCACACTGCGTTGGCAAAATCCTCTCTTCCCTACTTTAATCACATTTTTGCCATCTCTGGAGAGAAATCTGTTTGATATTCAAGGCAGGCAAATGCCTTCTCTCTCTTCACAATTTCAATCCAATAAAATGTAGCATCTTCTGCCCCTTCATTGTTCTCTCTCTGTACAAGGTAAAATTATGGCAGGAGTAAAAGAATATGGCATCGGAGTTCATGTTTATGTTTAGTAACTACGGACAGCATATATTAAGTTCAGTATGGGGTTAAGTTCTTTATATATTGAGTCAGATGCTAACATAAGATTTCACTTGTAAACTCATCCTGCATTGTAAATTGCACACTTCCTCTTTTTACTTAAATGCACTGCAGCTGCCCTTACACAGTGTGTGTTATTGCACACAATCAGGACATAATACTTCATCATAATATGGCTTAAACTTAGGACCTTGTTGCTCACATATTCATTGCAATCTGTAGTGGAAAATATGAGCTGTCAAAGGGCTGTCACCCGTCTGCGGCTCAGTAGATGTGATGACTCTTCTGCTGACTGTGGGTCAGAACAGCCAGAGGAGCATGCCTGCTTGCTTGCATACTGCAAAATGCGACCAGATGCAGTAGGACATTCTGGCATTTTTGGCATACTGCATTTGACATACTATGTATTGGGACACACTAAATGTTTTTCTGGCATACTTAATAGTAATGGTAGTATGGGTGTTGGAATTTATGTGTATTAATGTGTGTTGCAGATGTTGTGATGCGGAGCCGCTCTGTGCGTGTGGGTGATGACGTGCTGCTGCAGTGTGAGCTCAGCTCCAACCTGGCGACGCCCCTCTGGACTCTGGATGGCAGCGAGCTGCAGGGCTACGGCCTCAACTCCGGCTTCAGAACTGGTACAGATGGCCTGCTGATCATCGAGGCCCGGCAGGACCAGAGTGGGCTGTACACCTGCTACGCTGTGGAGAACAACATCAAAGTCGCCATAGTTACCTACAATGTCACTATCCGCCTGGACCTGCCCCCTCCTCCACCCGTTGAGCCAACGGAAGACCCCTACAGTTTCTTTGCTACTCTGCCAGCACCCACTGAGCGTCCCTCCTCTGAGAGGCCCCTGCCACCGCCCCCGGCTCCTCTCCTTCCTCAGAGCTGCTGTCCCCGAGGAATATGGAGGCCATGTACTTGTCCCTCATCACCATCCTCGGAGGCCTGTGTGTGGTCCTCACTGTGGTCCTTGTCTATGTGGGCTTCTGCCTACGAGTGGGCAACAGAGGGAAGTACTCATTACGAGCTGCAGCTTCTGTCTACCCGAACAGTAAGAGACACAGCAGGAATAGAAAACCGCACAGGAACTCCACCCACATGGAGCTGAAGACCATCTCAAGCCACTGTAATGGCAACGGCATTTGTAACGGAGGTTCAAAGCAGCATAATGGCAACATCCAGGATGGAGGCTTCCTCCAGATTGTCCCAGGTGAGGGTCACCCATCACCCAATAAGGAGCCTCCTCCCCCAGCCCCTCCTCTCCCACCAACCCCACAGCATCCCTCTACAGAGTGTGACTTCCCCAACGGGCTGTCGGCCACGCTGCCCAGCGTCTTAAGGAGGATGAATGGCAACAGCTATGTGCTGCTGCGGCAGAGCGAGTCTGAAAGCACGTCACCGCTCTGTTACTCCTTTGCCGAGGAGCTCAACAGGATTTTAGAGAAGAGGAAACACACTCAGCTGCTGCCCAGGCCAGACGAGAGCTCTGTGTAGAGACGCGGCTCCCCCTGTGGTGGGAGGACTGCTGTGTTCTTACCTGGTGCTGAAGTGCCTGTCATATGACTCATTATTGTTGAGGACTAAAACAATAAGAGAGTCTGAACTAAATTCTTTGGATTTCTTCTCTTTCTTTCTTTTTTTACAAATCCATGATGAGGCGTTCATTCTTTTTGCACCTGTGAGCTGCTTGTCAACCTTAATTCCCAAACACATAACAAGTGAGAATGAGAAATGCCAGTGAAGGACAGAGCATGACATGGAAAGAAAGTGTAATCTACCTCACCTCAATACTGCCCAGGAGGACTTCTGCAGTCAGTCTGTAGTCTGATCCGAGTATCAGGGCTGAGATCTCAGCTGCAGAGAGCTCCCTGATCCACAAAGCAAAAGACACAGACTCCATCGAGGAGCGGAGCCCCATGGGAACATAAATACATGTGAAGACTTCTGCCGTGTGGTGGCCGTATTTGGCTCGGTCCAAACTGGAGGGCAGCTAGCCAAAGTTTGTTTGCACTGACAAGTGCGCAGATGGCCTATGCATTTTTAAAACATGACATTCACACTTTATAAATATTGAGGGAGATGGACATGGAGAGTGAAGGAATTTGGTTTGCAGGTTCTCACTTTTCATACTGACTTAACCAGTTGCAATAACCAACACAAAATAATATTCAACTCATGACAGCTCACTTTACACCAGCCATCTTTAAGAAATGGTGAACTAATCATTATTTAATATTACTAACCATATATTTGTTTTAGGATTTCTGAATTCATTACCTTGTTTTATATCAATCATTAATGACACATTTAATTATTAATCAATGACAATATTAATAATTCAAATAGT
Organism: Epinephelus fuscoguttatus; assembly: GCF_011397635.1. Classification (NCBI taxonomy): domain Eukaryota; kingdom Metazoa; phylum Chordata; class Actinopteri; order Perciformes; family Serranidae; genus Epinephelus; species Epinephelus fuscoguttatus. The sequence continues at coordinate 20,272,397 of NC_064767.1, forward strand.
CATTTAAATGTGGTGTTAAAATAATAAGAAATTAAATCAATAACCCCTGACTGCCACAGTTAATGATTTGTTGTTACTTTATATGCAGGACAGGTAAAATTTGAATTATTGTTAGAATATTTGTCAACACAGTAAAGCATAACTCTGCTTTGAGCCCTGATTTCTGCAGCTGAGGCTCACAATCCATCATAAATGGTTAAAAATTGCCTCATGGTGACGCCTTATTATAATGTTTCATCTCATGTCTGCAGTGCCTTCAAACAGGTAACAAGTGACATCATTAAACATTTTATGGGTCCATAGTATATATACAGTTTCATAAGAAATTAAAGAATAAACAAGGAAATAATGTTGTGTAACCTTTACATAATGAAAGAAATACTAAATAATGATTATTTCACCACAACCTGAAGAATATATGACAGTATTATTTTAATGCACTTTAGATACCAGTTTTAAATCGCTTTGGGAAAGGTATTGGATGCTATATTATTTGACTCTGCAGCCTGTCAGGAACCAGCAGGCCAGAGGAGCTTTTCATTGGCTGCCTCTCAGTATGAAGAGCTGCAGCAGCGAAGGCCACAGCTTTGTCTGCTGGACCTCGTTTGACACGAGTGGATTAGACGCAAAAACCCTGACTGTGTCTCAGCTGAGTCTCAAGCCACTGCTGAGTGACACCCTGCATGAAACTGTAACGCAGGATGACAGACTGTGGGGGCACAGCGTTCACCAAAAGCATCCAAGGTAAATCATTTATATATCTTACCAGTACATCATCTCTCCTACACAGGCACTTTGCCAAACAAGCACTTAAAGGCATAGATCACAGGGTTGGAGTGCGTGTTCACTGCACCGGTGTTTTAAAGACTGGATACATACAGAACGCTGAGAGTGCAATGTTATCGCTCAGTTTACTGGATTTAAATCCCTCTGCATGCTAACAGCTTGTTGATCTGACTGCTGGGTTGTTTATAATTTGTGGGAAAGTTTAGGTTCGAGATGCACAAATGAGAACATCTGCTACAGACTGATTCACAGACATACTGTAGCACCTCAACCAGGACATTTCATCAGAGGAACCCAACCGTGGAAGTCAAACTGCATGTTAAAGGGATAGTTTAGATTTTTTTGAAGTGGCATTGAATGAGGTACTTGTCCATTGTCAGTATTTTACCTTTAGAACATGTTGATCGGCACACCCCCAGCACGCTGCACAGACCACCTTCTAATGTAGGTTATTCACTAACTATAATGGATAAGTATCATACAGCCACACTTAAAAAATCCAAACTATCCCTTTAATTTCTAGAATTCAGGATGACAGAGGAGCTTCATGCTCAACTCTCTCAGGTTCCCAGTTTCATGCTTGACAATTCTTTTGCGGTTTTGTCTTTCTAAAAAATGAAGCTAAGATAATATTCTGCTCTTTTCACTTTCACTTTCACTTCACTTGTATCTCAAGTTTATATCTCAACAAGTTTGGTCATTATCATTCAGTATCACACAGTTTATTTCCCTTATCAGTGTCCTCTTGCTGCATCTCACTGTTGTTGAGTCAGAGGGCAGCATTAATTAAACACTTGTCTGACCTTACTGCTGAAGGAGGGAGAGAAGAGACAGAATGAGTTAGAGATCTTTCCCCAGAGATTTACAGTATGAAACACTCTCCGAGCTCCCAATTATTTTCTTATACCCCGGGTCAGACTGATTTGTATTTTATTACTGTATGTCAAAATAGAAATGATCTCAAGTACACATTCTATGCTTATGTGCACATAAAGCAATTTGTACTCCACCACAGATGATCCTGAGGCACACTTGCATTACCGCACATGTGACTGAATCCAACAAGCCTGTGATATTCAGGGTGTGAGACATTGTACGTGCCGCTGTGGTTCTCAATAAGCCAAGCTTTCCAGTCAGTGGCACTGATCAAAGACATGAAAGGAGAAGGCCGTAGCTGCACACTTCGCACATTAAAAGCCTTCATTAAAGCCCTTTGACCTCATTTCAAAGCACAAGACATAGTCCTGCAAAAATACTGAAGATCAGTGTTGCAAATATGGAAATACTTTGAGCTGGGTTTGAAAAAGCCTTGTCCACATATAGTCAGATCTGATGCTGTGACTGCTTTTTAAAATAACAAACAATGGAGCCACATTTTTGAGACTTACTGCAATTTTTTCCATCCTTTTTGTTGCAGGTCTGATGTGCACAGGTCAGTTTGAGTTTCTCTTAATTCCATTCCCAGGTTATACCATCTCTCCGCCAGCGTCAGATGGCAGGACCCGCTGCAAAGATGTTTTTTTAATGAGCAGTGAAATGAAATTCAGCATCATTAGTGGACAGTGGAGCCAGAAGAAAGAGAAGCCGGATAAGGGCTACAACACGAGAGTCTCTGCACCTACAGCTCAGCTTACACACAACTGGAATGAAAATTGTTGGCTGCACCGAGCGATGTTTGTTCCGCAGACAGCAGCTCTTTGTGTGCAGCCTCTGTTTGATGCACACTTGTCAGACCAAACTCGACGTATGGTGACCTTTTTCTCACACTTGCTGCATGAATTTTCGACACTGCTGTTTTTCTTCCCTTAAAGTCAAAGAAACAAGGATTCATCTTAATATTAATGAAAAGTGCCAAGGTTGTTTAAAAAGAGCTTTGTGAGCCTATTTTATTGCAAAACCAGAAAAAGAAAAGATTAAAAAAAAAAAAAAAAGAAGCGTATTTATTTTGTTATTTTGTACATTGTGTTTTGGAAGTTATTGTTAATATTGCTGTTTCGGTGCCGCTTGGGACAAAGAGGAGTGTCACAAGTCGGCTGTGTTGCACAAAATGTAATAAATAGAAGCACGATAGCCAAAAGCATGCAGAGGCACCACAGAATTTAATCTTTATAACCTACTAATGGGAGGAAAAACACAACAATTTACACATTCACTCTAAGCTATTAATTAGGGATCATTCACTTTATCTGTCACTGTAATGTCCACATATGTTTTGATCTCTATTTGCATGTTACACCAAGCTTTGCACACAGCGAATTCTTTTACTAAACTAATAGAGAACAAAGGGACAGTGGGTTCCTTCACATTTCAGTCATAATGAGTTCAAATAAAACTTTGTACTTCAACCTCCTCCTCTCCTCATCATTGTTTGTGTATATTTACAGTTTGTCTCTCACATTTCACAAAGACATGCAGATGAAAGTGACTTCAACATGAAGTCAACTGTGGGTGATGAAAAGCTTGCTGCAAGATTAGTGATGATGACAAGCATAAAAGTGAAGGATAATGCTGTTGTTTTACTAACTCTGGGAATACGCAACAGCATTTTAAACCTGGCGTCCATGGTGTCATCATTGAAACAATTACCAATGATTACGGGCAACTGAAGGGATTCAATTTTAGTGTTTAACTCCCCCTCATCGCAACAATGTCCTAGAGGAGGCTGAGTGTTTGTATGAGCTGATAAATGCTGTCAGATACTCAGGAAAAGGAGGCGTCTGCTTTGTTACTGGAAGCTAGCCTGAGCTCCTGCAGCACAGCCTGGGGCTGTAAGACAGCACGGCACAGAATGGAAAATGTTGATGTCCCAGGACTGGTTCAGATCCAACTGGAGAGTCTCAGGACAGTGTTGTTGACCAAACCCAAACATACACTACATGTCCTGTTTCACATAAAGGCATTACAAGAGAAAGTGTTACGTCTGCTTTTATAAAAGAGCAGCCGGCCCTGCTTTAATCTGAGCCTTTTGATGTGATCTTTCAGAAATGCCACAGTCAATATATAACGCGGATCTTTCCATCATCCGTGTGACCTTTCCTCATGTTCCTGGGTGAGAGGGCTGCACCCAGCTTTCAGACAATAACTCAGCTGGTGTAATTTATTACAGGCGGCAGCACGACAAAACAGCCATAAATAGGACAGCCGTATCATGCACACGCAGTCAAACACAGCCAAAGGGCGAGTTGTAAACGTGCCAGGTACCTGCAGTGCGTACAGCTTGACATGTGATTAACAAACAGTCATGGTTGGTGTGTTGCTTGTGCAACGCTGCCTCGGTTTTAATCAGGGTCAGCATTAAGGACCTGATCTGCCTCACAAGAGTGGAATATTTTCATTTCATTTACTTAGAAATGTGTAAATTAATTAAATGTTGCTGCTCTGATGAGATGTGTGCTGATCAGCCATGACACATTACTGTCTTATTTTACATTAGAACTAAACTGATGAAAGTGTTGGAGTCAAAATGTACACATAACAGGGTACACAAAAGACTTGGGTCCTCTGGGGAGAACCCACAAGCAGTCACAAGATAAATCTGACACCAATATCTCAACATCTACTTGATGAATTTGCATATAATTTTGTAAAGATGTTCGTGTGTCCCATAATAATTTTGGTTGACTTTTCCTCTAGCACTGTCGTTAATCACCAAAGACTTGTAAAGCTAATGACGTCCCCATCACCTTTACTTTGTGTATGGTGCTAATGACCAAATATTAGCATGCTAACACCTGAAACTTTGATGGTTAACATGACCAGTTAGTAACATCAGCATTTGTCATTGTGAGCATGTTAGCATGGCAGCATTAGCCTCACTCTTAGTCTTGTTCTCTTGTGAATTACCGGATAATTTGACCTCTTCTGAATATCATTCAAATTAACAAAATCCTGCTATTAATTATGATAACAAACCATCTCAAAATATTAATCTAATATCTAAAAAATGATGACTTACTTTGCAGATTTGCTCTCTGGTTGCAACAAGTCATTCAATGATGTTTTTTGAATGAAATAATGAGTTTAAAAGAATCAATGGAGTCTGAATGCAAATTTCTCTACAGAAAAGGTAGAAAATGTAAGGACAAAGAGAGGACAGGATTTGTTTGTTATAATTTACGTGAAGGTGAGAATGAGGTTCACCTCTTGTTTTACTGTCCTGTATATGAAGACACAGGGTTGTACTTTTCAGTAAAACAAACTATATTCATCTATCTATCATGATAGATGAGTATCTATCATGAAAAATTAGATGTTTATTTTTCAGAAAGGGAACCTTTTCTGGGATAAAAGGCAAAGTATTTTGTTTCAGGACTGAGCAGTAAAATAACATGTACGTTGGATTGTTTACTGCAACGTCATTTTAATGGTTTCTGTAAAGCCATGAAGGTTGTGCGTGACACAAAATTTAAAAAACTGATCAAATTTTACCAAAATAATGGCTTAGTATCTCAAACAAGCGTCAGTCTGTGGGGCTAAAAATGAAGGCAGATGGGCCAAAACTGCAGTTCCTCAAATGGCCACTTGAGGCTGGCTCCAATAAGAAAGTCAATCCCCATAGACACCAATGTTAAAATGCCCAACTTGTGGGGGGATTTTTTTGTGTAACTCACCTGTTTAAATTTTATTAAGGCTTAAAGTTATGCATATTTGAAACCGGGGCTGCTTGAGGGACAGGCTGGCTCATCCACAGCTCCACCCTTTTGTCTAAACATGGTCACTTCTGTCTCATCATGGTGGCTACACCTGTTGATTTTATACAGCCTATAAAGTCAAAATAATGACTTGCTTGTCTCAAAATTATGACTTAGCATCTCAAAATAATGACTAAGTATCTCAAAATTAAAATGATGGCTTACGTACGTTGAAATAATGGGTTAGTTAGTATAGTTTCTCATTATTATGAGATACTAAGTTATTTTGCTATGGTTTCTCATTATAATGACCTACAGAATCTTTTTTGTTCATCACACCAGTGGAAATGGGCCTCCGTAGAAAATTGCCGAGTTGAAGTGGTCAAAATGAGGACACTACTCGAGACAAACATTTTGTTCTGTTTGAGGGACGAGAGTTTTAGATTGTAGACATCGTAGGGGGAAAAGGGTTTTATTGTTTTTCTTTTGAATCTTCCCAAGCTGAGATAACCTGAGAATATCTGCCTTTATCAAGTTTTTAGTTTTAGCCACTTCAGATAAGAGTTTGTTTGGGTAAATTGAAGGAGATGAGATAAAGGTCTGCCTGAGAGGTTAAGCTTTGGGCAAAAACTCCCCGTAACCTCATTTGGTTCAGTTTAATTCAGTTCAGTCCAGCTTTATTTCATTATACTTGCATTCAAAGAATAATAGTCTTTCTGAGATATGCAGCTGTCTAAAGATAATAAGTATACAACAAATTAGTTAGATGCAAAATAATTCAAGAGCCAATTTAAGTGGCAGTCTTTCTTTCAAGAGGCAGGGTCATTAAAGTACAGAATACAAAATTTTATAACTATAACTCCAAAATCATTCTCATCAATATTCAACATACAGCTGCATGTTTTTGGTTATAGTTAGATTTTTATTGTTGTTCAGAGACAGCTGACAGCGATTTATCTGCCTGTAAAGCTCTCCACCTCAAAGAAATAACCTGTCAGGTAACTTAATCTGAGATTAAAACACCTGTTCTATTCCTGGACCAGACATCTCAGAGAAAAAAATATTTCAACAGATCTTTTTGTCTTCCTTGTGAATCCACGCTGTGGATAAATATCATCCCAGGAGAGACAGATGAAAGGGCTGTCAGTGACAGATGATAGTGAAAAATAGGATTTTAGCTTGCAGACAATCAATCATATATCAAGGTAACCTTCGGTGAGACAGAGTAGAGAGTTGTAGGAATCATATCGTTGCGGTTGATAGTTCCCGCTCCTCTTGTTTTTCTTTTTAGTTCCTGTTGGCTCTGTTGTCTCTGCTCTGCTTTGTGCTGTTTATTCATGGCTCTAAATTCTCATTTAGACGTGTGCAGCGGTGCTTTTGTGTTTGTCACAGAAACAACAAGAACACAAAGACACACCCTTAAAAGCAAGTGTCCTAAAAGCCCACATATTAAACCACGGTTACACAAGTGGAAAATGTCATGTGGAACAAATCAGAAAGCAAAGTCAGTGTGACTCATTAGGACTGGCGAAAGGACAAATAGCTTGTACATGACTATCTACTTTCTGTTGCGCAAAACTGCTGAATACACTTACTGCTTTGTGTTGCAGATACAATATAACAAAGAAATGAGAAATACTGAGCTGAATTCAAGGTTTGGTGTCTAATGTTTGATGTGAAAAGGCTTATTTTTAACCTTTTCTTTCCTTCATCCACCCATCAAAAGATATTTCCCAACTCTGCGTACGTCTTCTGAATCTTTTTTGCACCCTATGTGATGCTGGAAATGTCACACAGACAGATATGTGGCATTAAAGTTTTGACAGCTGGGATGAATTAAGAGGATCTGGAGCCTCAGTGAAGTACAGTACAGCTAATACTGCTGGGACAAGCGTGACAGCGTTGTCTTTAAGTCCTTCCTGTGGTCTCACATCCCCCCAAAAAGGAGGAAAAACAAGTAAGAGCAAACCAAATGTATCCATTCAGTTAATAAAAACACTGATGATTTTCACTGTTACTTCTGTGTGCAGCCATTGTGCAGCTCCATGAACAGGCTTGTGATAATGTTAGTTGTTGATTCTGCCCTGAGATAGTTTAGTGGATGTCACCATTATGGAAAGCCTGTCTATTGAAGTGACAAAGGGAAGTGTGTCACTCTGCACTTTTCTTCCCCAAAACAAACAGATACTGTTGCTGGTTCACGCAAACAAGCAGCTCCTCTCTCTGCCTCCTCCCAGACCGGTTTGCCAGAAAAGCCACGCGTCTCTGCTGTCACATACACCACACTCCCATATCAATCAGCCCTTTATCTGCTTCCTCAACTCCACCCGACCGGCTTGCTGTCTGTCTGTCAAAGTTGCTTCAGACAAGACACATGCCTGTCAAACTCAGACAGGCTGGTATCTAAAGATATACCTGTGGAGAATATCAAGTTCTGTCCTGGAAACCCCCAAAACAGGGTTAATTATAGGAGATTAAAATGATTCCTGGCATATAAAACTTATTGGTTTTATTGTAATGGAAGCCAGGAAGAATAAACCACTTGAGGCTTTTGTTGTAGTTGTCTAAACAGCAGCCAATTTCCTCTGATTTTTTCCTGACAGCAGCCAACGAAATCAATACAAAGGCAGCTTTTTTGAAACATTAAAAGATGCCCTGTGGTTTTGTGATGGCGCAGTAGGAGTGGAGGAAGTAACAGGAGGAGGAAATTAGATCTGTATTCACTGGGGAGGCTGCAGACACACCCAGGTGACTGTGTCCTGGTGACACGTCACCTGGATGATCAGCTTGAAAACAGTCACACCACATTCTCAGGTACACACACACTTAAGTGTGTCAGATTTTTCTGATACAACACTTTGATGCCAGATAGCTCTTTTAATAACAGCTCTCAGGTGAAACCGCAGAGAGGAATAACACCGAAACTGGCTCCAACACGTGATTTTATTCCATTCCTTTGCATTATGTAAGAATTAAACAGATTTAGACAAACACAGACAGCTGCTCAGGTGTTGTGTACCTATGTAAATGTAAAGAGGATTCACACAGACCAGCAGCTGTTGACACGCAGGAGAACAGAGACAAAATGTCGGATCTTTGACCTTTGGACTCTTTGAAATATTGACAGTGTGTAAACATCCTCCAGCGCAGCACATATATCATGTTTAGCACAGATGTTTGAGAGTGGCCTGAGGGAAGAGAGCACTTGCTTTAGAGTGAGGACGAGGAGGATGCACTTCATGTTGGAGCTTTATGTTCCATCACCATAAGTAATTATGGTGTTTCTCCCTCTCTTTCTGTGTGTGTGTGTGTGTGTGTGTGTGTGTGTGTGTGTGTGTGTGTGTGTGTGTGTGTTGCTCAGAGCCACGCACTGACTTCCCCTTTGGACTATGAGCTCACACCGTGATGCATCTCATCCTCACACCTGCAGCGCCACCTAGTGATTCTTTCTTTCCAATGACATCAAATGTACTTCTGCTGTTTACCACTGGAGGTCACTGACAGTCTTTTTATGGAAAATCCTCTGGCATGAATTCCCAGTTCAGCAGCAAATACACTGATATATATAATAAAAGCTGCTGTTTGATTACCAAGTTTCCTTTTAATTCAGCTCATCCATTCACCTGTGGTTGCACATTTATTCGTATCTTCCCTGTTTGCAGGACAAACACAGTGTTCTTCAAATCAAATGTGGATAATCTGAAGGAAACAAAATAATCTGAGATGCAAGTGATCTAATTGTGTTTCTTAATATAGGCATTGTTTGTATTAGTATACACTGTTTTCTAGTCCAAAAGCCAGTTAAGCTTTCACCACCTGCCTGGCTGGATGACATCTGGGCTGAAGGAGCAGGATTATCTCTCCATATGCTTGATGCAGGATGGACTGTGAGACAGACCTGAGTCAAACAATGATAACGTCTTTGTTTCAACCTGAATGGAGAGCTAGACGTTTGCATTTTTCTTCACAATTCAGATTGTGGCAGATAAGCCTGAGTTGATTTCCTTTAATTGTCCCTAAGACAAACACGACCCCATCTGGCTAACTACAACAAGCCTGCAGGTTGGCATAGTGAGTGGGAGACTGACCTTGACCCAGAAAACCTGGCATCTTTCCTTCATGTCAGCAAACATCCAACCTGATGAATGTGTCATCGAACAACAGTGACACTGAACTCACGCCAGCTCCAGAGGCGCTGTTCCACAGCTGCCCGTGACCTCTGACCTTCCTGTGCAAAAATTAAACTCCCCAGGGGAAATTCAAACATTAAACACTACATCAACATAACTGATGTAATATCACTGTCACTGGGTGGAAACTTTGTCTCTCTAATGCTTTTTACTGAGACAAGAAGTTTTGTATTCTTACACACACCAGTCAGAGTTTCAAACAATTTCCTCACTTTGTAAAGTAGTATGTAAACCAGCAACCAAGATTAAAACAAGTAAACACTCCAAATACTTTATGCTACTGTACAGTGAGACATGTTTTTTTTTTTTTTTACTGAACAGCCTGAGCAGCCACTGTGGCAACAAGTTACAATCACAGGATAACAGTAAAACACACTGAACCAGTAACAGTGGTGGAAGAGAGATTTTAATTCTTTACTTAGATATCAGTATGTAGGATTTACTGGGATCTAGTGGTGGGGCTGCAGATTGCAACCAAATGAATACCTCCTCTTTATCAAACATATTAGACTTCAGGTAATGGGTGGCCCTATTTAATTAGCCCTAGATTTCTACAGTAGCCTATTCTCGCATACTGCTTCCTTGTACCCCTGCACCTTATGTAGATATAAACAGCTCATTCTAAGGTAACCAAAACACAGTGATTCTTAGTTTCAGGTGATTATACAATAATGAAAACATAGTTGTGAATATTATATTCCATTTCTGCCAATAGATCCATCTAAATCCCACAGGCTGGACCTTTAAAGGACAAGTCTGTAGGATTTAGTGGCATCTGCTGATGAGGTTGCACATTGCAACCAAGTGAAACTTCTCCTGTGTGCCAAGCTAGTAGGAGAACTATGGTGGCTGACACAAAAAAGTGAATGGCCCTTTCTAGAGCCAGTGTTTGGTTTGTCCATTCTGGGCTGCTGTAGAGACAACATAGTGAGCTCCTTGGAAGTGAGCCGGCTACCTGTGTAGACATGAAGGGCTCATTCTCAGATAGCAAAAATACATTGAAAAGAAACTATTGAAAATAGTTATGAATGTTATATTCTATTTCTGCCAATATGTCCCTCTAGATCCTACAAACTGGACCTTTATGTAAAGATGGAAATACAAAAATGTAAAAATACTCTGTCCTGCATTCCAATATATTTGATACTTATGTAAAAGTACATAGATGTAATCACCAAAATGTACTTAAATTAGCAAAAGTAAAGGTAGGCTACTTATCATGCATCATGACCACTTTCAAAATGATCAAATAATCATTCATCTAATTAGATTACAATGCACAAGTTAAAGGATGCGAAGGATCGCATTTCACTGGAGTTGTACCATATATGATTCCATGTAATAGATGATTGATTGACCCAGTGATTGATAACATAATTATGTCTATTTATAACTATGTATGAACTAATTCTGTCATGTAAAAGCAGAATCTGCAAAATAACTAATACATTTTTCCCTGTAAGATGTGGTGAAGTCAAGTCAAACTTTATTTATAAAGCACATTTAAAAACAACCTCAGTTGACCAAAGTGCTGTACAGTTATTGAAATATAAAATAATCATACACAAATATCATAATAAATGAAACAAAGGAAATAGTAAGAGCTCAATTTAAAAAACTAAAATTAGATTAAAAGAGGAAATAAAAGAGTAAAAAGAGCAAAAGCCAAGGATTCTCGCCTAGGAGAAAAGATGGGTTTTCAGTAATGTTTTAAAGTGCTCAACAGACTGTGCAGCTCTAACCTGGAAAGGTAGACACTTCCACAGCTTTGGGGCCGCCACTGAGAAGGCTCTGTCCCCACAAGTAGAGAGTCTGGACCGAGGTACTGCCAGGAGCAGCTGGCTTGACGACCTAAGTGCTCTAGAAGTACTGTGAGGCTGTACAAGCTCTGATAAATAAGACGGTGCCAGACCATTTAAACACTTAAAAACAATTAATAGTAGCAGAATGTGCAAAAAAGGAAGTGGAAGAATGTGCTATTTCTTCTTTCAAAAGTTATATAGGCTTGGGGCACCCAGTAGCCCAGTGGGTAGAGCAGTACAGAGGCAATGTCCTTGCTGCATACACCAGAGGCTCAATTACAGCCTGTGGCCCTTTAGTGCATGTAGTCCACCCTCTCCCCCTTCATACTTCCAGCTTGTAACAACTGGTGAACGAGGTGAGAGTGGACTCAAATGCATGACTCAAGAGACAGTTCAGGTAAAATAATACAGTCTGTACTGGTCAAAAGGTAGGTTCAGTGCACAGGAGGTCCATCAGTGGAGGCAAACAAATCCAGAGGGGATGAGGCAGAGTCAATCAACAGGCTAAATCTAAAACACCAAGAGGAGGACACAGGGAAACAAAAGGTTGGAACTCTGGACATACAATGAGCTAAGACAAACTGGCACTGGGAGAAAACAAGACACACATTAAACACTCTGGCGAGGGGAAGGATAACGAGACACAGGTGAGGCTAATCAGGGCGGGACAGACACAGGAGAAGACATCAAAAGGGAGGGAAAGCACACAGGGGCAGGAAGTGAAGAGATCTGAAAGGAGAGGAGATGTGGGTTTCAAAGTAAAACAGGAAACAACATGAATGAATGAAATAAGAAACTTGAGCTGTGACACAACTGTCCTGTCATAAAAGCCCCAAAAATCTTAAAAAAAAACAAAACAAAAAAAAAACACGTGTCACCAGCCTAGTCAGTACTGTAGACAGAGGACAGAAGACATTTTGACCTGTCACAGAAGGAGCAACACAGGTGTAAATAATGAAAATTCCATATAGCTGCTTTAATTTCAGGATCTTTATATCCTGCATGCTTGCTCACTATCACTCCCACCTGAGCACTTGTGTAGAAGAGAGCCGTCATTAACAGTGTTAGTAACACTTGTGCTTTTCCTACTATGACAAATCAAGATGTCTGCCCTGAGAAATGTCTATGAAGAGTATGGCCACACAGAATAATCCTTTACTGTGAGAACAACAGGCTGTTAGCAATGAAACAGTGTTGCAGATAAATTAATTTGCAATAAAGCTTAACCTTATAGTATTTGCAGCATTGCACAGCCACACGACTCAGCGCAGTCCCACTGTGCTAACCGGAGGAGAAGTTAGATTGGTGGCTGGTTAACTGACCGGAAAGCTCTCTTGTTGAACAGTGCGTACCCTCCATGCATAAATTCAATCTCGCAAGCAGAATATCAAATCTCTTTCAAATTGGTGTGAGCGTGGCACAAATGAATAGGACTAGATATATACACACACACACATTGAATCTGTCATGGGGTCCCAGCTCTTGTTTCACTGAGTGTGAAACACAATCAACAGCAGGAAGGAAAGGCAATTTCAGGCTTCAGCGACGAGAACACTTGTCTGTATTTCAGTGTCATTCTTGTTTAGGGTGGATGGAGAAGTCAGACACAGTGAGTGTGTGTGTCTATGTGTGCGTGCATGCATGCATGTGTGTCTCATTTCTGCTGACTTACACCATTTCCTACCACCTTCCATCATTTTGCCCCGCCATTTATTGGAAGCACATGTAGCCAGCGCTGTCTTTGCGTCAATACACTGTTGAATTATTTCACTGGAATAACCTTTGCTGCTGACACTTACTGCGACTTTTGCAACAGTACACAACCACTGTCAACACTGATGGTGGGTGGAGGGCACGCCAGCCAAATTGCAGCTTCCATTGCCACATGTGCATTAAAAGGTCCAGTGTGCAGGACTCAGGGGCAGCTCTTGACAAAAATGGAATATAATATTCATAACTATGTTTTCATTAGTGGTTATAACCACCTGGAAATAACAATCATTGTGTTTTTGTTATCTTAGAACAGTACAGGTAGGGTGCTGGGTGACCTGCTGATCATTTTCTCATTCATAATGCAAATAAATTGATTTACACTGTGAATGTTTTTGCACACTTATTGTAAATTAGGCTCCAGAGTGCATAAAAAGGCATCACAACTGAGCTTGTATATAAAAAAAAGCGCCAGCAGAGCAAATGCATGTTTCTACGGACAACATAAAAATGACCTGCCCTACTCTCCCTACGACTGGCCAGTTCTCATTGTCTTTGTTGGTTGGATTGGTTAGGTTTAGACAAGAGGAGTGAGATTGGTTTGGGTAAGAAAGTCAGGATAAGCCAATCAGAGGCAGAGTAAAGTGGGTCATTCTTTTGTTATCCCAGGAAATGCTAATTTGCACCAGGGGAGGATCCCTCAGACCTCCTGACAGAGGTCCAGGCTAAGTATTTATATATTACTTATAAATGTTTGTTATCAACTGGCCCCTGATCTCCTGTAATTTTGTGAAAGTTCACCCCCGGGCAAAGCAAGTTGAGTATTCCTGCCTAAGAATGAGCTGTTTATATCTATATACAGAGTGGGTCCTCTTCCACGAACTCCGTTATGTTGTTCTACAGTAGCCCAGAACCAAAACAGAAAAATCAAACACTAGCTCTAAATAGGGCCATTTCTGTTTTTGCATTAGCCACTGTACTTCTCCAACAGACTTTGCACATGGCAGAAGTGTCAGTTCTGCAACCTCACCACTAGATGTCACTAAATCCTTCACACTAGAACTTTAAATCACAGGTGTTGATTTATTCATTTATATCTATTTGAATTTTCTGTTTCAAAGAGGGACTTTTTAAAGTCAGATAGATAGTTTTCAAAGTAAAATGCAGTGCTAAAAAAGTGGTGATTAAATTTTAAAGTTAGACATTCAGTTCCTGCTGAGATGTTAATGTTATGACAACTGAGTGCACTCAGTCTGCTAACGAAGACTGTGTAATATGATCAAGAGCTCCAAAACAAGCGAGTAAGAGCGTCTTAAGTTGAGATTTTTTCATCAAAAGAACAAAAAAAATCACACACAATTTGGGCTGAAAACAACAGTGTGTTACATCAGTGACATCAGCGTTAAGGACACGAAGATTTTGACTGAAAGACTGTAAAATACAATCTGTGACAGACTACTGTTACATCACACACAGACACCAGAATACAGGCAGTGGGGCACAGATGACATGGAGATAATAGTTTTAATACTCTGACTCCGTGTGTGTGTGTGTGTGTGTGTGTGTGTTCATAAGTGTATGAGAGACCAAACATGAGTGTGTGAGATGGTGCATGAATGCATGTATCTCAATGTCAAAGGTTAGGACGGGATGATGATTAGGGTTAGAGTTGGTTTTAGGGTTGGGTTTGAAGTTAGGAGATTTGCTGATGATGATGATGGTGATGATGATGATGATGCTGTGTGTGTGTGTGTGTGTGTGTGTGTGTGTGTGTGTGTCTGTGTTTAACTGAGTTAGAGGATCCAGCTCCAATCCTGGATTAAAGCTCATCTCTCTGTATTTATCTCCCAATGGACTATCTGAGAGGCAACGAAGGGTTTGACCCAGTTGGACACACACACACACACACACACGCACACACAACACAAATATATACACACAAAAGCACACAAAACTGCGGCATAAAATAATGAAGAAATCTGTGTGGGTATTACTGCTTTGGTGATTGATTAATAGAAACAACAGTACCAGGTGTCCAGTCAGCAGGGAGCAATTAATGACTTTCTGTGTGTAGGTGTGCCTGCCTGTGTGTGTTTGTGTGACTCCACTTGTTACGTTCACCTCAGGCTCAGTGATGCATGTTCCTGTGAGTTCTGCATTGCAGCAGTCACGTCCGTCTCCCCTTTTCCACCGCCCTACTTCATTACCATCATCAATACCTGGTCGAATAACCGATGATGCAGTTAGTGAACTGGCTAATGGGAACAAGCATCATACTTTGCAGGAGATCCATCTATTTTTATGGGAAGCAAAAAAGCTATCAACTTTAATGACCAGGATCTGCGAGGAGGTCTTACATTAGCTCGGCTCATGTTAAACATCAGAGGAGGGGTTGAGGAGATCTATGCAAACACGCGGAGCAGCTGTATATGCTAAAAAGAAAAGTCAGGTCAAAAGTCAGTCAATTTTTTTTTTTCTCCGTAAGGCACATGAGACATGGTTCTGCTTGTTACTGCTGGTTGTGTTTTTTTTAAGCTGAAAGTGAAGGTCAGAGAGTCTCCGGGGTTGATATTAGCGCAGCTCTAGACTTTACAGCACCAGAGAGCCCTTTTCTTCTCTTTCCTTCCTGAGTTCTCCTCACTCCGTCCTCCCCGATCATGGCTGATGGGAGTTTTAATGGTGTTGCAGTTTAGTGTTTGTTATGAGCCCAGGGTCGACCCAGGGGCCCCTGTAACTACATGAGTATGTTCCCTTTACACTCCCAGTCCCACTCTGTATCACTCTGAGTGAAATATGAAGTACCATGAAGATGGAATGATGAAGTCGTCCGGAGAGGCCACTGAGCCTCAGAGTCCTGGGCGAACAGAGGGAAATAGTTGTGGGGTTCAGTGGAGGACATGGGAGGAGCTTGGGCATGTTTTCAGCAGATACTCCTCCTTTACACTGTATAAATTAGAGTAGACATGCAGGCAAGAGGAGATTTTTAATTTAATTTTTGCAAAAGCAGATTCAAGTGGCTGGTTTCCAACAAGCATTAAATAATCCCTAAATTATTGAATGACTGTTGTGTGATTGAGGTTGCCCGACCTCAAATCATCTCCAGATTTCCTCCCAATGAGAAATAAACGAGGGCAGAAACCTCCCCTTGTTTCTTTCCAATCCTTGTTTCTGCATCCAGACCCGCAAATGCTAATCTCTTATGTAATAATGGTCCACACACACACGCACACACGCTTTGAATTATTTCTCAAGCCCCCACCGTAATAACACTTCAATATTTTTATAGCCTTCTGCCATTAAATAGAGCAGTCCTGACTGACCCTGGGCTGTGGAAAAATAACTGCAGCCTTGCTGTCTCCGCTCGCTGTTATCCAACTCCTCCGGGAGAAGATCCCGGTCTTTGCTCTCTGATGGCGAAAGACTGGCTGTTTAGAGCACACTGTGGGCACAAAATAAATAGAGACTCTGAAATAGATGCAGAGGGGGTCAGGAAGAGAAGGATGGACAGAGAGCAGAGTTTACAGACTCTAAAAACAGATGCTCCCTAGACTGGCCCTGTCTCCCCACATTAGTGCAGCGTACCCTCCTTCCTCTCCTCCTCTAGCCTTTTCTCTTCCTCTCACATGTACCTCTTACCTCCTGACATAAAAAGTATCTCACAGTCCCTCCTCACCTCTCTCTCTGATGCCACCTGTTTTTGCTCAAAACCATCTTGAAACTTGTACCTAGCAGCCTTGCTTTGAACCCTGAGTGTAACAAAATAATCTTAGCTCCAAAGTTAGCAGCTTTTCTGAGCTCTCAAATTCAGTCTTCAAGTTCAGTTCAAGGATGGCCTCGGATGTGAATGGCCTCGCCTCTTGGATTTTTCTCCTGTCGTCCGCTGACTTTTTTTATTGTCTCATGAATAAACCATGTAACTAATAAAGGCTTCCACAGCACTCCTACACCTCTCAGGGCCTGAAGTTAGCTTTTTTTTGCTAGTGATTGCAAGGTCAATCCACTACTTTGGTCCAGACTGAAATATCTCAATAACTATCTAATGGATTGTCAAGAAGTTTTGTGCAGACATTTATGGTACCCAGAGGATTAATCCTACTGACTTTCCCCAGACTTTCCTTTTAGCACCACCAGTGTTTCGAGTTTTCACTCACTTATCCCTTGAAATATCCCAACATCTGCTAAATGGATGGGCACCAGATTTTGCACAGACATTTTTTTTCTTCAAGAGCAGCAGCATTTATTTCTTGAGTGCGTGCAAAGACTCACAATAGAATACAATAGAAGGAGCGTAATTATATGGTATGCATACAGTATATGGGTGTGGTAACCATGTTTGACCTCACGAAGATGAGAATGGGATTGAAACAATCTGTCTGTTTAAATAAATGTGTGGCTCAGAGTCAGTGTGAAAGTGTTACTGTATTTTTTCTCAAGAATGCTGAGACTCACCCTGTTAATATCACATCACACTCCCACACTTGTTCAATCACAATCCAGAAAGCCCTTGTGTGTGTGAATGAGTGATACATCGTCTCATAATAATGATCTCATGCTGATCACGCAGACGTTTTTATTAAAATAGTGATATTAGAGACTATCCAACCCCAAAAAGTGATACCTATACCGATACCCATAGATCTTTCGTACGAGCAGCTTTTCACAACCCATAGTCTCATTTATTGTAGGCGCCGACCTCCAGTGGCTGTAGTAATCATGATGGGAGCAAAGGAGGACGTCCGTCACAAAGGCGAGAAGGGTCTAACCGCAGTCTCACAGACTACCTACTTTACTACACGACCCCACCACCCCCTCAGATCTTTTCCTAACCTTGACCATGTCTGTCCAAAACTAGACTTTATAAAGTTTGTATAGGAAGGCGGTGGAGCTGGAAATTTCTTTTTTTCTTAAGATGGTGAAGGTATAACCCACCATACTTGCCTCTGACTAACTTACACTGATACTCTTACCCTAACCTTGACTAATCTCACTCCTCTTGCCTAAATCAAACCCACTCAACTAACAAAGGGAACGAGTACTAGCCAATCAAAGGGAGAGAAGTGCGGGTCAGATCTTCTACATCCTAGGGGAAAAAAATGGCATCAGGGTGGATGGATTGGTCAAACAAACACATGACTTTCATCCAGGAGACCACTGTTTGTGTCCTATGTGAAACCAAGAATCCATGCTGATTTATTTTTACACAAGTTCTAAATATTGCATCCCCACCCCGGAATCTACACCTTTGTGTAACGTGTTGTTATTCACCACATCGATATGCATGTTACGTCATGTGCCATCATGTTACGTCACAATGTCATTTTACATTAAATACGTAATGTGATGACACCCAACCATAATTCTTCTCCTAAACCAGTGGTTCTCAAATAGTGGGCCCCGATGCTAATCCAGGTGTGCCGTGGAATTTTGTGATAACCACACACTATTATTATTCAACTGGGCCTATACAAAAAAAGTATGAATGATTTTTTTTTATGACTGTATCAGTATGTTGTGCACAGCCATTTACTAATAAAGAAGCAAACTCAACCTAAAAAATGTAATTTAGTTTGAAAAAAACCCTTCACGGGTAACCTGTTTGTCGCTGTCCCTGCTTGGGAATTACAAGTGGGTGACACATTGCATCAACTTACATTATCTTGGGCGGCAGTAGCTCAGTCCATAGGGACTTGGGATGGGAACCGGTGGGTCGCCTGTTCAAGTCTCTGTCCGGACCAAATATGGTGTGGACTGGTAGCTGGAGAGGTGCCAGTTCACCTCCTTGGCACTGCTGAGGTGCCCTTGAGTAAGGCACCAAATCCCCCCAACCGCTCAGGGCGCCTGTCCATGGGCAGCCCCTCACTCTAACATCTCTCCATTTAATGCATGTTAAAAAGGTCCTGTTTGTGTATGTGTGTATTTCGCACCTGTGTGTAATTGACAACGGAGTGAAAAAAAAAGAATTTTCCCTCAGGGGATTAATAAAGCATATAGATTTAAAAAAAAAAAAAAAAATTACTTAAATTAGTTCATGTTTTAATGGATATTTAATGGGTATTGTATATTTTAAAAAGTTTAAAATGAATTCTTGAATCATTTTGTTAAATATATAATGAGACAATAGTTGATTGTCAATTGTTATTTGATATTAGTAAATAAAAACAAACATTTATGTCGGCATAAGAGTGATAACACAATTATAATCATAACTAGCTGGGGCACTAAAAGGCTCCTGTGGGTCGTATTAGAGGGTAGGAACAAACAACGTACGGTTGTATGGGCTGGAGCACTTACTGCAATAATACTTATTAACAATAATACTCATTAACACCCTCGCACTGGTGTGGAAATAATCTTTTGACCTGCACCAGGTCAAAGGTCAGGATGCATAGAAACATGTATTTCATTTCTTGCGCAGGAGAGGAGCTTGAGCCTGACTCCTCCATTTGAAAGACTGTCCGTACCCTGTCGTTACAGCACATGTACACACACACACACACACACACACACACACACACACGCACACACACGCACACACACGCACACGTACACACACACACCCTCTGCACATCCTTTTACTGTGACAAACAAAGAAGCTGTGCATGACTCACTCTGTGTTCCTCAGAGTTCAAGGACCCTGCAACAACAACATTTATGGCTCCATTTCAGACATACTGTAGCATTAAGGAAGCATCAAAAATGAATGTGTGTGTGCGTGAGTGTCTGTTTTCGTGTGTGTACACACACATCTGCTGAGTGTCTGGAGACGGTCACGCTGTTTGCATCACCTCAGCCAATCCAAACATTTCCACAGCTGCTGTTTTAAACTAAGACCCCGGATTCTGTTTTCCACACAGCATCTGTCTGCAAATGAGCTCGATCTAAGAAATGTTTGCAAGACTAAGTTTTGTTGGGGATATTATTTTTCTGCATGTGGTGTGAATGAGTATGGAGACACACAAACTCCTCTCTGAGGCAGCTCTGCGTCTTGATCCTCACACATGTGTCTGTGTGAGAAAGGTGTAAAGGTGATTTAAGAGCTGTCCTGCAGCCACGTCCTTGACCTGTTTTGATATTAGAAACATGCTGGCAGCTTGATCTCAACATTGCGGCAGGAAGCGATAAGTCACCCACCATCAACATGTCACTGTCCAACCTTCAACATGTCCAACACACGCAGGCACACATCCTGTGACTGCACTTTCAATAACATGAAAGTACGAAAGGTGCAGAGTGAAGTCAACAATAACACGTGTACAGTTTAAAAACAAATATTATGGTTTTATAATGGGAGAGAAGTGAATAAGGGAGTTAAAGGTCTGAAGACAAAAGCATTTGGTCCTGATTCAGACATTTTTAAAGGTCAGTAAACTCTGAATCCGCCAAGGTCACTGGTTATTATTCATGCAGAGCTGATGGCAATGAACAGAAAGTTATTACAGGGGTTGCAGAATGTAAAATCACAACTGCTTGGCTGACTGTTACATAATTTTATTTTTTTCTCATTCATCATTTCTTAAAAAAAAAAAAGTGCAGTAATCTCATCATTAACCTGCGGGGATGGAGCGTTTTCCTGCAGCCAGATTTACACAACATGACAGCATGCTGCCTGCAGCCTTTGCCTGACTAAAATAACCATCTGCAGTGAGTTCTCTGGGACACGTGCAGCATGAATCACTGCCACTTACTACTAACTACAAACACAGACACGCATGCATGCTCTAATGTGGGTCAGCACACTTACTATGAGATGATGAAAAGTACATAATGGTGTCATTTCACCAAAAAAAAATCGACACTACAGCTATTTTGTGTTTGAGTATGAGCTGCATTTTATTATTTTATATTTAATAGTTGCTCCAATGATACACAAAATTCATCACTGAAGTGCATAAATAGGCCCAAACATGTATTCCTGCAGCAAGGGAGAGCATTTGACTGTGTATGTGGGTGCACATAATTGTGGTTATGTGCACTGTTGTGTATTTGAACTGGGTGTAAGATTAATTCTACTCAACCTACCTTCTTATGTCATATAAAGAAATTAAACCCTCAAACCTAAAAAGCACTTATCCTGTGCTCACACTATGCACGTTCAAATATGTCTCTGACACTTCCTCTCTATGACATTTACTCACTGGTTTTTTTTTCTCCCCATATCAATAATGTAGGATTATAATTGCTCCCCTTTGAAGTAGCTGTTTAAATAATCCAGGGAGGATTGCTCTTGGCATCCCATTTTCAGCTCAGCGCGGAAAATGAGCCGCTGCAAAAAAATAAAAAATAAAAAATAAAATCCTGAATCTGGAGGTTGAGGCTGAGAAGCGATGTTAGCTACTGGAGGTAGTTAGCTTTAATCTGGCTGCCTGGAAATCTGCTCTGCTGTGCTCAGTGTGTTCACATATCACAAAGAGGTGCAGAATAGGGATGATTATTAATGGAGCACGGCTTAAAAGCAAAACTTGTAGTCCATTGATCTCAGTTTAGTTTATTCTCTCTTCATGATTTTCAAACGTCGATGTCAATGTAGGAAGAGATCCTCGTGTGCTGATTCTGACAGCTCTGACAACAAAACCTCATATTCATGCTTTTAGACTGCCATATTTTTCTCTGCGATCAGACTACTTTGTGCTGTAGCTGCACTTTAAATGTCAACATTAGGTCACATCATTGGTGTTTAGCCAACCAGAAAAATGCACCACCAAACTGCAAAACAGAAATGCAAGATACATCACCAATGACTGTGTATGAGACTGGACTTCTTTGGCAAGGAAAGATACAGCCTCAAATAATTGTTTAATTGCTTTAAATTGATTATACACTGTTTAGGGATACACTGTAATTTATAACATATGCTTACACAATAGTTTCAGCAAAATTCAGTAGTTATTGTAGATATTTTGTTGATTTTCGACCAGCTTTTTATTATGACAATGTGGGTAGTATGTTTAAATGAACTGTGGTAAACTTCCCTCCATCTTACCAGCACCCAGATCACCCTCGTCTCCCTCTTGATGATGCAAAACATGTCATTCAGCAGAGGGTTCCTGGTTTAAACCCTGAGGTGGGGGAGCCCTTCTTTGGGGAGTTGGGTTTTCTCCGGGTACTCTGGCTTCCTCCCACAGTCCAAAGACATGCATGTTAGGTTAACTGGTGACACTTAATTGCCTAATGTGAATGTGAGTGTGAATGGCTGTCTGTCTCTATGTGTCAGCCCTGTGATAGTCTGGTGATCTGTTCTGCCTCTCGCCCAATGTCAGCTGGGATAGGCTCCAGCCCCCCTGTGAGCCCTGACAGATGAAAATGAATGAATGAATGAATGTCATCCAGTGGACTTTTGCTGGCTCTACAGTTGAAATACAGATTGTTCTAACACATTTTCATATGTCTGCCACTCAGGGAGGGACCAGTCCCTGTTTCTCTCTCTCAAACTCAGACCAAACTCCAATCAAACAGTAAAACTAAGCAGCGCTGATAAAATATGAACCAAGTTTCTGTTACTGTGTTGCCTATTTTTCACCGAAAATGTCACCCACCAGCGGTGTGTTTATGGGTCCAGTGTGGTGAAGTGTATTCTGGCCGTTGTAGGTTTTCTAACTTTTGAAAAAACGCAAATGCAACAGCCCCTTTTCTCTATTTCTGCTGGTCATGTCGTGCCAATTTCAAAAGTATTTGTGTCTTTCTACTGCAGACAGCCCAGTGTTATAAAAAGACCATCTTTGCAGTGAAATACTTCATTAAATGTGAGAAAAATCCTTAATTTAGAAAAACAGATTAGTTTTATTGCAAAATAGAGTTTTTGTTACCTGTAACTTTAAAACACACTTTTTTTTAACGATAACATCAGATCCCTTTGAGCTTTGTCTCAGGACATGAAGGTGTTTTGTTTCAGAGGCTCAGACAGGAAAGATGAGAAAAGAAAACTCATGCATACATTCATACATTTATAGTACACAAAACAGATTACATAACCCCTTTCCGAAGAGCATTTTCTTATTGGACTTTGATGAGGAGATAAAGTCTTATTTTAGTGTTCTCAGTGTGATGCCATGAGTTCATATTGTCATCTCTACAGCGTGTTCGGGTTGTATTTATATTTTTATGAGCATTAATGATATCTTCTCTGTCTGCAAGGGTTTTGTGAAGGTCAGAGTTCAGCCACAGTGCCAGTTTAGCAGAGGATGGATGAGCATATGGGACTGTAATTAAAATGTATGAAAGTACATCAGGACGGGGAATAAAAGGAAGATCAAAGTGGTGGCTGGTGACTGAATAAATTATCTATGTGGTTATTTTTGTTGCACAGACATACTCCTAATGAGCATGTGTAGAACAGCGGTATTAAATAACCATCTTCAGTGTGTGGTGTGAATGAGTTTGCGCCGCCATGGCCCGACTGCAGCAACAGCAAAGTATTTTATAGAATTAGACAGAAACAGAGCTGTCATATTGCTTTACAAGCAACGAGATGAGGAGCTCTGAACAGACAGCAGTATCAGAACAGAGATGAAGCTGTTTTCTGCCCCAGTTCCTCTGCTTCCCAGCCACACTGATTCTGCTTAAAGACAAAGAATTCAACATTGGATGAGCTCGGGGCTCCGACCAGAGCTGGAATTTCAGAGAATAAAGTGTTTCATGCTACATTGCACCCTCCTGATCTGACCATTATGGAAATATGTAAATAAACCTCCACAGAGTGCAGGCTGTGTAGCTCTGGGATTGGGGAGCTCTAATTGGGAACATGACAGAGATGTCAAAGCACTTGATATATTTTTAAAGGGCCACAACAAAGAGCATTATTCAAAATCCCTCATCGTCGTTTTGTTTTGCAGATTCCTCCTGGATGCACTTTGAGCTTCATTGCTTATTGAACGGCTAAAATTCATTTACTTGGCAACGAGGCATAAACAATTTATGAGTCATTAAACAAAGGTTGGACAAGTGAAGGGTGCTTTTTGTAGAAACACAAGAAAACAAAAACGCAATCATGCACATTACAGGAGGAATGATGTTCTTTTGAATAATTTCAGAAGCTCTGCTGGAAGCACTTTGATATTTCTGAATCACGCTGAGGCTGAGGGTCAGGCTCTGGTCAGGTATCTGGTGGAGGATGAAGACCCTGAGGGGACAGAGCATGTGTGAGTCATATGATCCAAGCTTTCGGCCTTCACACAGACATCCACAGACAGACCAAAACGGATTGGAAACAAAGGCTTGCAGTGTATTATTTCTGCTGAGGCATGAGCGTGAGGAATTCTCCATTAATCTGTTTCATCTTGTTTTATGAGGTTGTTACACCAAACACTGTGAGATGGGGAAGTAAAGTTGTTTCTCAGAGTACCCCCTGTAGGAGCCCCGTGCCTGTTCTCACGGTATCAAAGCTGCTGCAGAGGCATATGTGTGCTTGACTAACACAGCATGTGTATCTACAGTGGGGCACATATATACTGTACATATATCTGTATATAGCAGTATAGTATATACCTTTAGCAGCAGAACAAGGAGAAGCAAACAGAGATCATGAAACAAATGTTTGACTCCATGCTGTTACATGTTGGTACAAAACTTTAACATGCAAAGCTTCCAATCAAAGTTTGAGACATTTTAATGCTTTATTTTTTATTTTAATTAGTCTTAAAGAGACAGTTCAACCCAAAATCAAAACCGCACTTTATTTTTTCCTCTTACCTGTAGTGCTATTTATAAGTCCAGATTGTTTTGGTGTGAGTTGTAGAGTGTTGGAGACATCAGCCAGAGATGTCTACCTTCTCATGAATATAATGGAACAGATGGCACTTGGCTTGTGGTGCTCAAAATGCCAAGAAAACTTTAAAAAACCTTTTCCAGAAATCTAGATTCTCAAGGTAATCCACAGACTATGTTGTGAGCAGATTCATGTAGGAACTGTTTTATTTTTACTAGTGCATCTACTCATGGATGAGAGGTTTCTCATGACGTGTGAGATGTAAACCTTAATGGCATCTTCCTTGGCTGAGCTGAAACGTGTGCTAACTCAGTAGTGTGAGTTTCCTTCTGCACAGTAATATGGGTGGCAGGTGGTGTTTGGTAGGAAGAAAAGCTTGGCTGATATCGCCAATATTCAGCAACTCACACCAAAATAATTGAAAAATAGCACTACAGGTAAAAGGGATAAAGGGTTCCTTTAACAAGCTATGCTGGCTATTCTCTGAGGCTGCAGGCTACTTGTGCACCTCTGTGCTTTGAGCTAAATGTACAGTGACAAAGCTGACATGCTGATGTTCAGCAGGTTTGATGTTTATTATTTTTTCCATCTTTCTTTAGCGTGTTAGCATGCTCATGTTTTCTAATGTCGGCTGAGGCTGATGAGAATGGCATTTGTTTTGGAGATATTTGGTCTTCAAGCAAATTATTAAATACATTCACATTTTGATTTCATGATGACAAAAGGTAAAGTCAAAGGATCACCAAAGTTATTACAATTCATGCTTTTGGAAACAAGAATATGTGTACCAAATTTCATGGCAGTCTATGTGATAGGTTCTGAGATATTTCACTCAAAACTACAAATGTGAACCTGCTGATGGCGCTAGAGAAAGGGATCACCAAGGTTATCAGGATTCATCCTCTGGAGAATTCGGATCAATGTACAAATTTTCATGGCAATCCAGCCAAAAGTTGTTGAGACCGACCGACTGACATTGTCATCCCTGGAGTCACACTGCTAATGTTGCTAAAAACAAAAATGGGATGACCAGGACTTTTTACTCTGCTTGCTTTACATATATTTCTTTGCAGCATCTTCCTCTCAGTTGTTATGAAATAAACAGTCTTGTCTTGTAAAAAAAACTCACAGGATGCCGAGGGCAAGGACACTTTTTGGGATGCACACTTGAGAACACAGATCTATGCAAGCATGCACACACACAGCTGCAACAGCACACACTCACATACTTTGCATATCGTGTAAGACAATAAACTCACTGGGCTTTTTGATGCTGGAAAAATAAAAGATGCTCTACCCACAAACATGAAGCCCAGAAAATGTCTAACTTTAATCTTTTGCAGTTCAGAAAGAAGAAAAATCTCCAGCCACCCCAACCTAATGAAGTAGACTCCAATGGGAACCCACTGGGGAAAAGGAGAGGCTGCAGCACATTTGCACGTTTCATTTCAGCTGGAAATCATATTAGCGTTGTGGGCTGCCGAAGCCTGAAGTTGAAATGAACCATGGAGGCGATTTAAAGGAGAAAGGGATTGAGAAAAGAAGGTCTGTGGTGTTGAATTGGGAGGGCGGAGGCTGAGTGTGGAAGAGAAGGAAGAGATGAAGCTCATGTACAGTAAAGTGGGAGATGAAGGGTGGAGGTTATTTGGACAGTGTGGGATTAGGGAGAAGAAAAGGAGCAGAGGTGGTTGACAATCTGGAGGGAGAGATGATTAGGAGGAGAAGCTGGGAGGCGGAGGAGAATGTGGGGGTTACGTACTTGGCATTGGTGCAGGATATAAATTGGCATGTTGTACGCAGTGGAGGAGAGGTCATTTGGAGTTCAGCAGTGACATGCCTCCTGAGTATCCTTCTCCTCAGGCAGGAGAGCCGGCCCAACATCAAAGACATAAGGTGATGCTGCGGAGGCTGTGAGATAGTTTGAAGCTGCGCTTTGTTTTTAACTTTGATGTTTGAGCTGTTTACAAGTGAAGTGATAGTGGAGATGACTCATTACATCACATATGTTGTAACAATGTGTTGCTGCACTGCAAAGGAACAGCCAGATCACCAAAGGAAAATGTCGGTATTGTATGTTTCTGCAAAGCACAGATACATTACAGTTGTACATTTCAAACTTATCAACATTTCTAAAGTGACATAGCTCTGATTACATGTAATGAGCTGACTTTGTTATTGGGAGGTGGAAGTAAAGGTGGATGTGCAACAACTAGGCAAGATGCCTGCAAAGCTGCAGACTACTGTTTGGGACCAACAAACAAAAAGTGCTTGTTTTTTAGCGAGGCACCAACACCATATCCAGCTTTGATCGTGCCATTCCAGCCATTTTTGTGCCACCAACGGCGGTTGTTTTTAAGCAAGACACTGGCGGCATTTTCAGCAGCTATCATGCCACTTAAAACAAGATGTTTTCAAACAGGACATCAGTGACATTTTCAGCTGTGATTGCGCCACCAACAGCGGTTGTTTTTAAGCAAGACATCGACGGCATTTCCAGCTGTGGTTGTGCCACCACAACAGCTTGTTTTTAGTGACATGTCAGCAGCATTTTCAGTGGCAACTGTGCCACCATCGACAGTTGTTTTTTGGCGAGACATCAACAGCATTTTCAGCTGTGATTGTGCCACTAGAAGCAGGTGTTTTTAACGACAGCTGTTTTTTGGCTAGCGATTGTGCCACCAAAGGGGATTCCTGTGATTGTCAGAATCAGAATCAGAATCAGAAATACTTTATTGATCCCCGAGGGGAAATTATTTATGTTACAGGTGCTCCTTGCAAGAGAGGAAAGATACGTGAAAATATAAGAAATTTTAACAATAGTATTAACAAATTTATAGTTAAATAAACAGGAATTATTAACAAACAAACGTAAATAAATATATATATATACATATATATATATTGTAAACTGAACAAAATTATTTACACAAACAGAATATATACAGTCAGGGTGAATGGGGTTATTGCACAAGTTAAATTAAATTATTGCAGTGTGTGAAAAAGTCTCAGGGCCACTCAGAGAGAGGAGTTGTACAGTTTGATGGCCACAGGCAGGAATGATTTCCTGTGGCGCTCAGTGGTACATCTTGGTGGTATGAGTCTCCCACTGAAAGTACTCTTGTGCCTGACCAGCACAAGGTGGAGTGGGTGTGAGACATTGTCCAAGATAGTTCGTAGCTTAGACAGCATCCTCCTCTCTGACACCACCATCAGAGAGTCACACTCCGTTCCACAGCGTCACTGGCCTTGCGGATCAGTTTGTTGAGTCTGTTGGCGTCCACCACCCTCAGCCATTGTGCAATCAAAACTGGGTTTTTAAGCCAAAACACGATCTTTTCCTAACCATAACCAAGTGTTTTTTGCGCCTAAACCACATGTTAATCACCGGGTTGTTGAAATGTAAAGAAAGGAGAAATTTCAGCATGTCTTGGACATAATAACATACAAATGTTACATATCCGTGGATTACAGAAACCTACAAAACTTTGGCAATTGGATTGCAGGACATCTAAATGAGTTATTTAATATTATACTGCATTGTAAAAGGAGCAAAAGAAACCACTGGATATAAACCCTTTTTTCTCAAGTATTTTTGAGGCACTTCAAGCTTTGAGAGATGACAGGAAATCAGGAGAGAGAGAGAGGCAATGAAATGCAACAAAGATCCCCAGGGGGACTCAAAACAGGGAAGACGAAGTTTATGGTCAGTGCCATGGTGCATAGGCCCATCTTCTCAATACTAATGTGTGATTCTGATATATCTCAAGGTCTTGTTCTTGTCTTTAGAATAACAAGTGACACTGTAGTTTTGCTTTCTTTTACCTTTTCACACTTCAGACCACATGTCCAAACTAAATAAAACTGACTGATTAATTAAGCACATTACCAGAAAGACTGATGACAAGATGCAATTTATTAGGATGAAACAATTGTCCCCATGATAACTTATGCATGTCGTGACCAGCTACTCTATCACACATCCGGATGCTTAGGTAACTCCATATGGATTAACATCATTGCAGCAGCTGCTCGTTTCGACTGACAGGGATTTTTGCACCTTAAGATTTCGTAGAAATCAAATCCATACATCCGTCTAACAAATGAGGTCATTCAGCATTCATAAAGCTCCTCTTTCATGGATGAAACAGGCAGGTGGCAGTCCATTGTGTTGTGACGAGAAGACCCCATATTGTGTTTCCAGGGTGGGTGGACAGGAGGCAGTGGGCGGGAATCTGGGAGTTCAAAGCAGAGTAGAGCCGAGAAGGGGCTCACCTGGCTCCCCTGTTCTGGATGTTAAACAGCAAATTAGCCTCATCAAAGGAATATTCTAGATTACTTGGTTTTCTTATGTTAACATTATCCCTTATGGGTGACACATCTTTTAAACTCCAATTTAAGTAGTCAGATCACTGGTTTGCATGTGTTTCTGTACTTTTGGTCCAAGCCTTTAAGGCAGAGTTTGAACCCTACAGTCCCCCAAATGTGCCCCATATAAATGTCTGTTTCATAATGTGCATCATTATGTGGTCCAATCGAAGATAGAGTCCAAACCTGTGGCAAAAGATCCCAAGATAAATTGAGCAAATCGCAAGATTAATAAAAGTATAATCAAGAAAAATATGTGTTTTTGTTGCACAAAATTAAGTTCACATTTTAAACTTCTCTCTAAATTTAGCTTTTTTTTTATAAAACAGTCGCTCTGTGGTCAAACCACACTCAACTCCTGTGCATAGTTAATGTTAGTCACATGTTGTCACAAGTAGAGACTGATTTGATATTAAAGGTTGGGAAGCAGTGGTGTAAGATATGGATGTAAAAGCCTTAGAAGGAATAATAGCTTATTGTGGTAGGTTTATTTTAAAGGAACTATGTGTAAGATTTGGGGAGATTTAGTGGTGAAGGCGGCAGATTGCAAACAACTGAAACTTCTCCTAGCTAGAATTCCTCAGTGTCTCCAAAACAAACACACAACTACAGGGGCTGACGCAAAAATGCAAATGGAAAAGAGCCAGTGTTGGTTTGTCTGTTCTGGGTTACTGTAGAAACACAGTGGTGCAGCATAATGATCTCCATAGACAAGGACCTGCTCCCTATGTAGATATAAATAGCTCAGTCAGTGGTAATGAAAACATGATTGATCATTTTCAGGTGATTATAAACTACATAAAACAAACTTGTTATATTATATTCCATTTCTGCCAATGTATCCGCCTAAATCCTACACACTGGACCTTCAAATCATTCTGAAAAATAACACAGCTGCCATAAATACTGAAACAAAACCAGCTACCAGTATGTGAGGCATTGCAGCAACCACTGTGGTATTTTGCCAACAGCATTTAAAATCCACTTAAACTGTCAATTATACATTCAAATGAAAAAAAATGAAAGTGGTACTTAAAAACAACTTTTAAAAGATGTAATCAAAGAAAAAAATGGACAGTGCAACCTCAGACAATTTTTACTTTTGCCTGATTGGGACCCAAAGGAGCCTCTTGGCTTATGCATCGGCAGCTACTCAACTTATAACAGATGGTTACACTGAGATACAGCTCTGTGTCCCAAGCTGCTCTGTTGTTCATATTGTGATTGCACTCTGTTGAATATTTAATTAACAGTCTATCAAGCGACACTGGCAGTGATTTACTTTGTCTACAAAACTGCAAATAGTAGCTCAATTTTCTAAATGAATAGGCCTAAATATTTTAGAATA
Source organism: Epinephelus fuscoguttatus (assembly GCF_011397635.1). Lineage (NCBI taxonomy): Eukaryota > Metazoa > Chordata > Actinopteri > Perciformes > Serranidae > Epinephelus > Epinephelus fuscoguttatus. Next base: position 20,302,930 of record NC_064767.1, read on the forward strand.
TCAAACCACTAAAAGGGGATTGATAGTGAGAGTAAAACCAATATGTACAAGAACAAATTAGAGAGAGAGAGAGAGAGAGAGAGAGAGAGAGAGAGAGAGAGATGAGATGAGATAGAACTTTATTAATCTTTATTAACTACTCTAGTAGCAGTATTGGAGGAGGTAGTCAGATCTTTTACTTCTGTAAAGCAGTAACACCACAGTGTAGAAATACACTATTACAAGTTAAAGTCCTGCATTTAAAATTTTACTTAAGTAAAAGTACAAAAGTAGCATTAAAATACATTTAAAGTACCAAAAGTAAAAGTACTTATTATGCGGAATGGCCCATCACTGAAAAAATATGTGGTATAGGCTGTTATGGACCTATAATTATTTATGCGCTGTCTACACCACCTTTATATTGCAGTTGGTAAAGATGGAGATTATCTTTATTAATTAAATTAGAATTATTGCATTATTAATTTAATTATTTTAATTTAATTCTGTTGTGTAGTTTAATCTATAATCTTAATAATGCAACTTTTTTTTAAAAACATTGTGTATTAATATTCTAAACTGTAGTCTATAATAATACATCAGCATTTATTTTCTAGATATTTTGTATTCATATTTTAAATAGTAATCTATAATGACACATCATCATTTATTTTTTTATATTTTGAATTAATATTTCAAATAGTGATCTATAATTATACATGATTATTCATTATTTCTATAATTATTTGTATTAACATCTTAAATAGTAATCATCATCATTTATTTTTTTACTGTTTGTATTTTTTTTTTAAATAGTTATCTATAATAATACAACATTTATTATTTTTTATTTGTATTAAAATTCAAAATAGTGATCTATGGTAATACACCATAATGTATTTCAAATATATTTTGTATTAATATTCTAAATTGTAATCTATAATTATACATCATCATTCGGCATCGGCCCCAAAAAATCCATATCGGTCGGGCCCTACTAAATAGTAATAATACATCGTCATTTATTTTCTAAAAATACCTTATCAATATTCTAAAAAGTAAACAGTAAAAAAAAGATCAAGTAGTAGTATTGTTGTCAAATGTGGTGAAATAAAAACAATATTGGCTTTCTAATATGTAAAAGAGTGGAACCATGAGGTAGTATGAAATAGAAATTCTCAGGTAAAGTTCAAGTACCCCAAAATCTTACTTGAGTACAGTACTTGAGTAAATGTACTCCACCACTGATGAACACAAAGTATTAAACACATAAACATCCGCTGGAGTTATTGCTTCCTCGGTAGTCGCAGCCCCCCCTCGCGGACCCCTTGCCCTTCCTTCCCCGGTCCTAAACCTTACTGTTGTGGATCAGCAGTCGAGCCCCTGGTGGAGCACAGAGTCAGCCCGCCCCGCAGAGCAGCAGAAGCAGCAGCAGCACCAACCCGGGCTCTGCCGGTGACAGTACCAAACACACTCACCCTGGACAGACAGCAGCGTCGGATCAGCGGCGAATCTACGGAGCTGCTGTGGACTGGATGGGTCTGTGTGAAAAGGAGCAGCAACTACAGAAACAACTACAGATAAAGAAGAGTAGACCTTTCTCTGGCTGCTTGTTGTTTTCAGAAAAGTTGTGCCCGCTTTGGAAAGGCGACCGGATACACGCACATTTACTGCTGGAGGAAACACTGCTGCACGGGCTGCTGAAAGAACATCTTGGTTAAGGTGAGTAGATCAGGCAGCGTGCAACAGTGATTCAGTGGGGCAGCCTGTATGTCTGCGTCTGTATTATTAACAGGAGGGTTCGATAAAGTTATTGATTTTGTTTTAAAGCTTGTTTTTGTACATGTAGTGAAGAATGAGTGTAACTTGTTTTAATTTGTTGTGCAATAACATCCATAAACAAGTGGGGTTTATGGTCAGTTATGTCAAAATGGAGGGTGATGATGGCAAGTTATGGTGTTGATGCGTTGCAGTGTGAGTGGCTTAATCTATGCGATTGATTGGTTATTGATGGATTGACTTGTCAGAGTGATTAAAGTACTTATAAGTATAATGTGTAGTTGCTCCAGTTGGATGTAGTGACTTAGTTTTCCTGCAGTTTCTTGCAGTGAATTCGGCTGTTTTTCCCTTATGAAGTGGTGTGTGTGGAAGTGTGTGTGTGTGTGTGTGTGTGTGTGTGTGTGTGTGTGTGTGTGTGTGTGTAACCAGAGAAAAAAACAGAAATGTTATCTCCATCCAGCTGTTTTCGTGAATGGGGTTACAACTGACACACACACACACACACACACACACACACACACAACTGCTCCTGCATGTCACCTTTCGCATTATGTCACTTCTGTCTCTTGATATCTGCAGCTGTTGTTGTTTGTATAATAAAGACAGAAAGAAGCAGAGAGGATGAAAGGAGTGTGATGAAAAGTAAAGGTCACACAAAGAGAGGGAGAAAGACCTCAGCACCATTTGTTTTATGCTCTCAAGGCCCACTTTAATATATGGATTAGTTAGTAGTTGAACTGGAAACGCCCAGGGTCTTATTGGACCATAAATAATCCCCGCAGGAGCAGATATAAATGCTGAAGCATGCCTGAGATGCTCTCCATCTTCTTCTCATCTGTGGTGAACCCTCCTCCCCCCCGCAGCTGATTGATGTCAAGTCGTCACAGCTTTAAGACTTTAGCTGAATGCAAACATTACGATACACAACACAGTGCATGCATGCTGCAGACATGTATTCTCCTTGTTCTGCACATGCTCCCTTGTCTCATGCACAGATGTTAACTCAGTGTTTAGGCATCACGCCACCACACAGGGAGACCCTACATCATCCTGCCCTGTCACCACAGCAAAGCACAGAGTAGGCAGGGGCGGGAACGAGGAGGGAGGAAGGTGGCAGGACACATGCAGAGAGAGAGAAGGGGGAGAGGGGGATTTGGTGGTGGTGGTGGGATGTGATAACCAAGCTCTCAGGCGATCAGGATTGGAGCAGCTGAAGAGGCGGGCGGGGGGCAGGTAGGGGAGGAGGGTGTGATGCTGAGGGATCATTTTTATCACATGGCCCCTTCACAGGACAAGAAGCCCTGAGGGGGGCGACGTGTGAGTCAGCCCGGCGAGAACATGACCAAAGTCATGGTCAGTGTGCCTTTGATGGCACGTACTCTGAAAACATTTCTTCTGCTCCTGCTCTTCTCAAGTTTGACATGATTATGAGATACGTTTTTACAGCCTCCATCCTGCTTCAACTGTTGAATAAACCAACCTCTCATCATCTCCATTCATGTCTACGTTGAGTTAACAAATATGTGCGAGTCTGGAAACAAGAACACAGCCGGAGGCACGATCACAGCTGATGCACATCTGCACAGCTCTGAAGACGCCGAAACATCTCAGACACGCCCACTGCTCAAAACGTAGCAGCAGCAGCAGCTTTTGCAGCTTAATTTGCTCATTAGATAATCTCGGCTGAAAATAGCACGTAAATGTGCACACAGGGGGCACATCTGTGCGCTCGGGAGCACATCTTACATAACAAGTAAAGGAAAATCCCACATTAGAATGATATATAGCGAGAGCGATCTGATCCACACCTGTGAGGCTCAATTAGCAAAATGCCTCTGCAGCCATCTGGGACTGAGATGACTTCCATTTCATTTTGCTGCAGCGGTGATGATGTTGACGTTGAGTGGTGGATGTGATTAAAAGCACGCAAGTGGCATGTCAGCAATGTTTAATTCATTGTCATTCATCATGATGTAACAGAGACGCTCTACAACAGAAACTCCTCTACATCCTCCTGTTATGAAGCACCACTGTAGGTACATTTAAGACAAACCAGGAGTGTGTTTCGTTTTCTAACATAACGCTGAGCTTACATGTGAAAATTCTCATGTGTGGAAGCATGATGGGAGCTTAAACTCCTCTGTGGGAATCATGCAATCGGAGGAGCTCAACAGATGTGTGTTCTCGGTTTTGCTTTCGTTTCATGTCTAAAGTTTAACATCAGACAAGCTTGATGTTATGCTGCACTCCAGCGTCACCTGTGCACTTTCCCCCCACATTTTTCTGCTACAGTTCGCAGGAGTGATGTTGGTCCTGAGATCCAGTTTTGCTTGTGATTCCCCTCAGCTGTGTTGTGTCTAACAGCAGGAGGAGCGTCATTGAGATTTCCCTCAGAGTTTCTCACTGTCAGCCCATTAAAACAGGACAAGAGCAAAAGCACAGCGGGGGGAGAGACAAGCTGTCAGTCAGACTACACACACACATACACACACACACGCACACACACACACACACACACACATTCATGCACACACACATACACACAAAGACTACCCTTGTATGTGAGACTGTAATTAGCTGCCTGGGTCTGCAGTGACCTTTCTTTTCCTGCTTTTAAAGTAAACGCCCGTTCTGGACTGAAAGTGTAGCGACATCACTAATGTCTTTTATGTTCATGGGTTTTACGTTTTCAAAGTCACTGACCAAGATATTGTCTCTAATATACAGCATTTAACAGCATGTAACTTTTTACACGTAGAGACACACCAGCAGATGGATCTGTCTTCTGTCAGGCAGAGTGGGTGCACAATAAACTGGGAAACTCCTACAGTTGACAGTAAAATGAGTCCCCAAGTATTAATTAAAATGGCGCATACATATGTGCTTCATTTGTAGATGCATTTTGTCAACTTGCATTCCAGAGCTTTTTACTGTGGCCAGAAATAAACAAAACAACATGGACATGACAAACGGAGGAGGAGATAGTTCCTCTTTTGTCTGCTATTGATTATTTTCAATGATGAATCATCTCTAGTATTTACAGTAAAATTATTTCAGAGTTAAGCATCTAGAATTTCTTCATGTCAAATTGGCGTCTACGCTCTAATGTGAGAGACAAACTGTTGCCATTAACAAATTCTTCAGAAAAACAGATTTACAAAGCTTGAGCAGTGTGAGAATTTTTGTTTTGCAAGAGTCGATTTGATTGAGGTGGAGAACATAAAATACCAATCATTTCCTTGGATTCACATGCTCATCTTGCCTCTTAGTTTCATCCCAGTTGGAGTTTATTTGACTTGAATAGAACTTGATTATAGACACTGTACTGTAAGCCCAAATACTTACACAGTCCTTCTTCAGAGACATTTATCTTGTTGCTTCATGAGTTTCAGATACCAGAAGAAATTGGTTATTAAACCACATGATCATTTTGCAATGTAATTTTCATCATTGGATTATTTCACTATGCAACAGCATGAAACATCATTAAAAATCAGTCAGAAGTAAGATACTGTTTTTTCTTAATTTTTCTTAGTTCCACTGTCTGACTCTGCTCGATGGTTCACTAAACGAGGGCTGCAGTCTGTCTGATCCTGCGTGCCGAACACTTAACTGCTCCGACGATTAAATTATAGATTTCAGAGCTTTTTAAGAGGGCCAACAGCTGCAAATCTATAATATCATTTCGTTCCCTCGTCAAATATTTAAGAACATCTGAGGGTTTTTCCAGAGTTTAATTTTCTGAACTCTTGAGTTATTGATAGGTCCGCTCCCAGTTAAATTAGTGAATTTGTGCTCGGGAATGCATGACCAGTGCAGCCATTCTCCTCTACAAATGCTTTCAGTTGAATTATTATTTATATGTATCTATTTATTTATTTGCAAAAATGAAGACAGCTTTTGTTAATCTCACAAATCTCTCAAAATAAATGAATGAAGTGTTTACACTGATGTTTTAAGTCTTTATTATGCAGACTCGTCCAACTACTAATAGACTGTTTTGCAGAAGAGGTTCACATGTGTACTGACCACCAGGTTTGTGCAGTACAATCAAACTCATGCACAGCAATCTTTTCTATATAGAGGAAAGAAAGAAAGAAATGTACATTGGAGGCTTTTCTTTTGAGAGTTGAGTACACAATGAATTGGCGCTAATGATTATAAAGATCGCCTGACTGCAACAATAACACAATATTTGTCAAGTCATGAATATGTGCAGGTGGCTCATCCATTAAGCTACAGGAGGTCAAAAGGGGTAAAAAAATACATTTATTTGCAGAATACTCTTGTTAATGACCAAACACCTGCAAAACTAATGACATTCCCATCAGGATCCAATTAGTAAATAGGACACGCTAAATATGCCTGCTAAACACAAGCATATTAGCATGCTGACGTTAGCATTTAGCTCAAAACACCACTGGGCCCCACAGAGCCGCTATCACGGCTCACCTAACTAGTTAAGAGGAATATGGGGCTGCGTACAGACAGACATCTGCCCAGCCTATTCATCAGCCCCAAGGTGTGGCTGTACAGACTCGAGTGGACCGCTCCTATCATCATCAAGCTGTCCTCAGTCTCAGTCTGTCATTACCCCCTTTGACTTTTACAGACTTGAAAACAGCCATAAAATGCCCCATGAACTTGCACCCTGCCTGTCTATTATCATGCTCACGCAGAAGCCTTCTCAACATGAAACAGCCTCGAAATGTGCTTTTTTGTGTAAGTAGATTGCCGGTCAATTAAATTGCTGCTGAAATCTGATAGCTGAGATGGCAGGCGGAGATGGGCTCTGAAAGCCTTCACAGTCTGTAAGAAGAGACAGAATCAATGTAGAGTGGAGTAAGCCTGTGTATAATGGACATTAGTGGGCAGAGCTCTGGCACAGATCACATTAGAGCCAAGAGTGCTGAAGTCTGCCAACTGCCCCAAACATCCATTAGCAGCCCAATCAAGCTGTGTTTGCTCAACACTCATGCATTTGTTCACTTTGCCTTGAAGATACTGTAGACAAACTTCTATTACACGCTGAAATTGCAGTTTCAAGTTCTCATTACGTTACAAGAAAAACGTGCAAGAAAAATCACAGTGATTATGGAAGTAGTTATAAACTTGTATGCAAAGTATGACCCCCGTACACCTCACCCCAAAATGTGTCTCATATCCAGGTTGTATCTATATATGATATAACCTAATTTCAGTAAGGCCACTTCAGTCAAAGAAAACTTTATTTCCATTAGCAGTATTATACTTGGCAGTATGGCTCTGTTCTGGGGCCTCGCTGCCTTTTCTAGGCGTACGCTGAAAGCCTCTTTCACGTGCCTACGTGGAAAGCCCGAGGCAGAGAGAGCAAACCTCCCTGCCCTTCCATGCACCTACATGGAAAGCCTAAGGCATGGAGAGCAGCAGCAAAGACCAGTGAGAGAGAGATGAGAGATCTAATGTAGGTCCGATTGCTTTGTCCAGCTCAAACAACCGTACAGTTTTAGTTTCTCCACCATTTCGTTAGCCATTGCTTCATAAATTGTTCAGTTGCAATATGAATTGCCAAGTTTTGCTTTTATACTTTCATCAGACCAAATCGAAGGCAGGCTCGTCCTGACTCCATCCATCTTGAATATCTGGTTAATGGCTGCTTCCCTGCTGGTTCGGAACAGTTGCGTGCAATTACTTATTTGTTATATGTAGACTGAAAATACAGTTGCATTGTGTGTTGTGTTTAACAACACATCTCTGACTACCTATGGAGGTGGTTTGGCTGATTTGATCACAGTCCATCCTCAATGCGTTTTGGGTGCATTTACACCCTTAGTTTCCTGTGGTCAAGCACTATCCAGTTGCAGTCTGATCACCCACAAAGCAAATTTAAGGTGCACAGGGGTCTCTGAGTGCCATCATCGTACATGGAAAGAGTTTCCATCCATTTGAGCCCTGCCCTGCCTTTCTCCTCTCTCTTTCTGAGGAGAAGGTAAAGTGGCCTCATATGTCACAAAGCGTCACTTCACTGCTGTCAGGAGGTTGATGTATGAGGACCGAAATGGCCAGTGCTGAAACAGCAGACCACATACACACGCACACACAGATACACACAAACACGAGATTGATGGATGACACCAGTATTAGGTCCAAAACTGAGGCGCTTTGCCCGGTAGCAGATGAACGGTTTTTGGAGGTCGGGAGACGACCTACAGCTGCAACAATCAAATGTTTTTATTGGTAGCAATCTTATCTTTATGAGAAAACTCATTCTGGAGTCTTTGGATTGTTGAGACATTTTTCTTCCTCCAGCTTGAAATCAGAGAAGAAACCATCCGTCAGAGTTGAGCTCTTTATGTGACTAACAACACCCCGGTTTCTTACAAGCGAGAAAACCATTGATTAAGCTGTTTGTTGATTTGCCTCTATCGGAAACCTGATTTGTGCCAGCCAGAGAGGCAAAACATGAATTATTGATCCGGTTTAAAAGCCTGTCCACCCCTGCTGGTGTGTTTTAGCTGTAATTTCCTCAGGATTTTTTAAAGGGGCCTCTCAGATGCGATTTTGTCTTTTCAAACTAAATTCTTTTCATAAGCCTTGTCTAAAACGACGACCTCAGCAGAATCAAATCAGTGTGTTTCTCAACATGTTGCAGAGGGGCACCTCTGAGCTAATAACATAAGCAAAGATCTGTTGACACCCAGTTGTTTGGACATGTGTCTGATTTATAGATTAGATTTCCTCCGCCCTCTTGGCCAGCCTCTTCCCCTGTATGTGTGTGTGTGTGTTTTGCTCGGCGGAGTGAAGCCAGCTCAGAGGATGCGTCTGCCAGATGACCCCTCGGCAGAATGCGTACCACACTACGCCCCTCCCCTCTTTCTGCGTCAGCTGACTAGCTTGGGTAAACTGTGGTCGGCTTGTCTCGTGTAAGCGGAGAGGGGGGAGAAGCAGGGGGGCTGGGAAGTTTTAACCATGAGAGAGTGTTTGCATCATGACCCCAGCATATCTCTGCATACTGTACTCTTAAAATATGTGATTGATCCCTCCTTTTAAATTGCTGACAGATGTCTCCCCCCTCACCATCCATGCCTCCATCTCCCTCTTTCTCACACACACATGTTGGGCCCTGATGTTCCCAGAATTCTTCCGGGAACCTCTGGGATGCCGTCCCAGACGTGGTAACATAACTCCCACCACCCTCTTGTCCGAGCCAGCCCTCATCCCTCAGAGGTCCCGTGACACGAGGATTGCTGGGACTCAGCTGGCCTGGAAGCTGTCCTGCACTTATGAAACATTTGGCAGATTTTAAACACAGTTGCAGTTTATGAAGTGATGCTGTCACCGATTTCAGCTCAGTTTCACTGGGACATGGTCTCACACCGACAGAGCTGAATCATGGAGGTGTTGTCTGCCTTTGTGTTGCAGTGTCTTTGTCTGCTCTGCATTATCCTGCGGAGAATTGGTTATGGAGGATTGTGTCCATCTGCTGAGTGAGATTTCTTGGAAACGAGAGACACAGTGCGGATAGAAAGATGAAGGACGGGGTTTGTCTTGTGGGTGATCAGCAGAAAAGTGAAATCAAGTCCTCAGCACGAGATCCAGTGTGTGTTTGTTTGTGTGTGAGTTCGTCCAGCTGAATTTTAAATGTACTAAACAATGGGTCCAGTGTGATTCTTTTACATGCACGCGTCCTCAAGCCTCCCTCGGCTTCCCCCTGTGATTCATTCAAAAGATGTATTGTCCAAATAAGCCTTTGATATTCATATTATTATTTTTAACAGGCTGGGTCAGCGGGAAGCTCACTGTGTTTGGAATCTTGGCGTTTGCCCGCCCCCCTTCGGCCCAGACTGAGGGCAGACATAAGTAGGTCAAAGTTTAGTGGAGCGTCCTGTCTGAGCAGGAGGATTGGAGAGGTGGAGGAGGGTTAATAAACAATATCATAATGGCATTGTAGCTTTACTTAAATACAGAGTTTGACCATCTGCCTTTTATGAAAACATTGTCAGTCATCAGGACCAATAAACATTTATTAATGTTGTATTTACACAGAAAGATTAATGGCTGATTGTAAAGTAAAAAAACTCATAAAACCCATTAATGAAAGTCATAGAGCATGACTGGTGGTTAATCTTGTGGGATGATTTTAGCTAATCACAGCTATACTGGCATAAATGATTTGATTAGATATCAAGAAACTGCAGCATGGAAATGCCAAAGATATGTTTATGGTCAGAAAGAGAGTCTCACCTGCATAATAAAATATCTAAAAAAATAAATATCTTTTACTATATGTACCTAGTTTTATAGAACCATATTTAAGGGAGTCTTTGAAAACACGTGTCTTTGTGATTATTTCTTTGTTGTTGTTTTTTTTTAAGCTGACCTCCAATTTTTCCTCTTGCTGCAGTGACATAGCACTGCACATTGTATCAGTACACCATGACATTACTGGTGTGCCAAGGTACAGTTAGGGCTGGGCAATGTATGTATATTGTATTGATATGCTGCTTTGAGACTAGAAATCATCTTAGATTTTGGATATTGTAATATAAAAGTGTTGTCTTTTCCTGCTTTTAAAGGCAGCATTACACTTAAGTGATGTAATTTTCTGACCTTACCTGACTGTTCTCTTCTATTTTTTTTTTTACCTTTACTCACTTAAACATTTTATATATATATATATATATCCACATTACTGATGATTATTTATCAAACATTTCATTGTGTAAATATTTTGTGAAAGCACCAACAGTCACAATCCTACACTATCACTGCAATATTGATTTAGAGGTATTTGGTTAGAAATAGTTACAAGTGCAACACAGCTCATTTAACACACTGACTACGTTAACATGCACAAAATATGCTGGATTTTGTCCTTATTTCTAAATAACAATATGTCTGTTAACATGACTTATGTTCCTATTTACGTGCAGATGTGCAAACTCAGATTAACGTGCACTAGCATGTAGTTTATTACAGCAAAATGTAGAAAAGTGGAGCAGCTAGAGCTGTTCCATTTTACTTCTTTTTGTAAAAATAGGATTTTTTCAATGTTATCCACTGGTGGTGGACTTCACTATTCCTTCCTTCATTCCTTCACCCGCCTTCTTAAAAATGTAGGTGTTGTGATATTTGCACATATTGAAAAACTTGTTGTTATCCAAGTCTTTCATAATGTTTGAAAGTAGGTGTGTTTCTATTTCCAACCTGAAATGTGGGCTTTTCTTTTTTAGCAAGTATCTCTACACCAGCCTCGCAAGCTGTTGGCTAGGTGTGTGTACAACGCACAGAGCTGACTGTAAACATGCAATAGGCCGTGTGTCGCAAACTGCGGGTCAAAACCCCAATGGAGACGCATATTTTGAATTAACTGTATACATGTCCAAATAATGCACCTAAAACCCAGATAATACTGCCACATCTGACATGTCTTAATTGGGAAATACTACATTAAAAAAAGCCAAATTCAGAATATCTTAATTCTGCTTACATGACCCATATCAAATTCAGAATATTGCCATATTTGGAATACTAGTGGAATATTAGTGTGCATGTGAACGTAGTCAGTGATGCAGGGTGCAGTGTTAGGCTGAAACAAACTTTCAACCAGAGATGGCAGCAAAACACTGCTTTACATTCTGATGTTTAGTTACTCTTTAAACTCTCAAATATGTAAATTTAGTTACAGTTGAGCCCTTGTAGATAAAAATATGTGCAGCTTGCACACCTTTTATTTATGACACTGATTATTTCATGATTGCCTACCCTTTAAAATTACCATCAGACAAGACTTGAGCCATGTTAGCAGCTCTGTGAGGCTGCACAGCTGTGCTTTGAGCTAAATGCTCATGTTAGCATGCTTAGCACTAAACACAAAGCACAGAGGAGGTCATTTTAAAACCATTTACATGCTATGTGATACCTTATGTTTCCTTGTGAGATGATCCAGTCACTAGTAGTGTGCTGCGATGGCTGATAGGTGGCCCCTAAGTTGGCCTTGTTGATCCTTTAAAGCTAAGCATACCTCTACAGATTAGGGTGTCTGGGTGACCAGGTGGGTGAGAGGTCAGGCTGTCGGCTGGAGGGGTGAGGGTCATGTCATGTGGTGGGAGCTAGGCCTTTGTCTGAGTCTAAATTTAAGACATGTTGTTACTGTAGCTCCACTTTTAGAACAGAAATGTCTGGCATCAGATACTAGAAAAGATCTGGAATATTTATAGTAGCTGTCAGCTGAGTTTGTCGAACAGGAATATATCCCATTCCTCCCCACTGTGAGAGAGCTTTCAAAAATCAGATGTTATTGTTGACATGAGGATAAAATAAAATGTCAGCCGACCAGGATTTGCTGGAGTTTAGGGCGTAGCTCTTGTCTGCTATCAGAGATCAAACGGATAGATTAAGGTGGAGGAGTGGTTTGGATGGGTAGCGGCAGTTGGATACGGAGATGAACGGATGAAATGAGGCCAGTGTCATCCTGTCTCATTTACTATGCAGGGTTGGGAGGGGATTAGCCTCGCTTACATAACTCAGTCTCCCCCTCCGTCTCCCCCCTTAACTAGCCCATCTCCCCCTTTTCTCCATCCCACACACTCTCCCACTGTCTTCTGAGATCACAAGATTGGCGGTGGCCTATTTGTTATTCCAGTATTTCCAGTATTTTGAATTTCTTTCATTCTTCCTTTGTTATTTTAGCTCATCTTCTCTTTGGGACAAAAATCCTCAGAGACAAAAGACAGAGGGAGACTGAAAATGGGGATTTGGGGGAGATGATGAAGGGAGGGATGAAAATTAGGATGGAGATGCAGGGATGGAAGATGGAGTTGGTGGAGGAAATAGAAAGCAAAGCGAATGTGATAAAAGGTCTGCAGATAAAGGAAAAGAGGAAAGAGGAGGATGGGGGGGGGGGGTGAATGAGATGAGTCTATTTATAGTTTATCCCTGCTGTTGGGTTAGACCGCCTGGCCCAGTGTGGCACAGCTCAGCGTCCATGTCAGTCCTCATGTCAGTCTCCATTAGCTCTATATACACATCTAAACAGTATATAGTATACCCTGGGGCTGAGGCTGTCACGAAAACGTGTGTACGCTGACCTTTGCCACTGAGTTAAAGGAAAATTACATACTGACAGATCTGACGGTGTGTGTGTGTATGTGTGTGTGTAAGGTGCTAGAGTTAACAGTCACACAGTGTCGTGAGATATATATATACATGCTGTGAAAGGTGGGGGAAGTTGTGTGCCACTCAGCTCAGCGCGCGACAAGATTGTCTTTTAAGGCAAATGGTGCACTTCAGAGAGCAGTGGCTTCAATTTAAAACACAAAATCAAACACAGAGTTCACACCAAAGAACATCTTCTCCCTGATTTTACCTCTTAATCTTGGGAATAAATTAACCGTGCACCATCTCCCATGTCCTTCAAGTTATTTTTTGTTCTTAGATCACATTTGCATATCCGTGTTCTCATTTTTTTTTCCTGTCCTCACACATACGTTCAACTACAAGCGCACGTGCAGGTGGATGCGTGTGTTTCAGAGAGAGAAACGTGTTCCCTCAACTACATCGAACTGTGGGTTTCCCTTCTGGCCGACTTTGATGGTATCTATGCTCTTGTTTTTCGTACAAGCTGCAGGCAATTGCACACACGCATGATCTAACTGAGTCACAGGCAGAAGAAATAGCTCCTGTTTTAAGCTAAATTCAGGTGGTGTTCTGCTGATAACTTTTTTTTTTGTTTATTTTTATGTACTGTAGCGGTGTTGGCTCAGGGTCATTTTGGTTT